>NW_027209044.1:0-36097 GCF_027789765.1 Dendropsophus ebraccatus
TGGGATGCAAACCATTGCCCTGCCCCCGGTTGGTGCCCATCCAGGCACCGCACAGCATAACATTAAGTTGGAGCCCATGTGTCTATGGGCTCAAAATGGATTTCAAATTCATTTCGGTGCACACATATACTGGGAAAAAAACTTTTAAAGCAATGGTTTAGGCATGTTCTGTAGGTGTATACATGATGTTTTTTATTCTTCCGTGATCCTATGGACTGTGGTTACAGTGTCCATGCCGGTCAATGGGGCCGTAATAAGAGGAACACATCTGATGTTCCTATGCTTAAACTGGTAAATGCCATATCCATTACAGCAGGTGTGAGGAACCTTCGGCTGTTGCCTTCGGCTTTTGCTGTCCAGGCATGATGGGAATTGTAGTTTTGCAACAGCTGGAGGAGGGGTGGGGGCGAAGGTTCCCTATTCCAGCATTACAGGATTACCAACTCTTGTTTGAAAAGTGCATAGTTCAGTCTATTTATTAAAGGTAGATTGGCGGTATACTCACATGTATTAATGTTACACACCACTTATTGAAATATATTACTGAGTATATTTCCTTCTTACAGTCAGCTCATTTACATAATGGATTTATTGTCACTGGTGTGGCACTTTTAATAAGCTTTGTTCTATTGTAATCTTCGCTTCTCTGAACTGGCTTTAGGCCCAAGACCCCAACCCAAGTGCCACAATCCCTATAAATCACACTGCGCCCTCTAGTGCGTTAATGGTTTTTACACTTTTTTTAAAAACTAAGCAAATAATTAATCTAATAAATAATTAGAAAAAATTACCGATCACGATATCTTCTGTGGGCTGCCCGGACAATCTAGTGATCACCCGGGCAGATCCCCAACCCCCCCTCCCGCGTGCCGACCTCCCCATGGCCTTCCCCGCGGCTCACTGCCCGCTCGTTGCTGGTGCGTTTACTAGCGCCAGCAGTGAGCGGAGAGTGGGGAGCAAGCAAGAATTGGCCTGACAGGTCGGCGCTCTCTTGCTCCTCTCGTTGCCCCGTGTAATAGGGGCTTCAACCATGTTGAAATCTGACACCTTTGATCCTCCTTTCTTCTCATCTGTAGATGGGAACTGGTTGGACTACAAATACATTGGATCCAGGGGCATTACTAGAAATGGCTGGGCTCCTATAGCAAACGCTTGACGTATGTTTTAGCATCTGCCTTTATCAACCCCTTGGCAAGGGAAGATGCCGAAACATGTATCAGGGCAGGGGTGTGTGGTGACCCAGGGACATACGGGTATATATCACTGTCAGACGTCATCCATCTGTCCGTGTATTTGTTCAGGTACTCAGTCGTTTGCATTGTGCACTGCTCACTTTATTCCACACTTGGGATTTACATGTAATTACATTCTATACAATATTACACAATTATTTGATTAACCATTAAAGCCTAGCATCAATAGCAGCTGCTGCGGAAGCTCTTTAGAAGCAAAACTGCCAATCACCTGATTGCTGAAATAAGCTAACTAGCATTACTACTAGCTGCTGCAGAACATCTTTGGGAGTGGTCTTTATGTGGCATTATACAGCAGAAGGACAGCAGGATAGAGGGAAGACATCTTCCAGTACAGAGATCGTTGTGGTAGATGATCATGGTATTAAGATCAGAACACAGGCCTTATGCACACGTTTCTGCAATTTACGGATCCAAGTTAGTGCACATTGATGTCTATTGGGCTATTCACACTATCAGTAGCAGATATGGATGGAAAAAAAAGGACATGTCCTAGTACAGACCCGGTGCGGGACCCAGATTTTTTTACGGATCCTCTCATTGAAATCAATTGTTCACAGGATTGTTTACGGATTGTAACATGTTGGCATCCGTATTCCCCTAAAAAATAAGGATGAAGTGCATTGAAAAGCATTGAGTAGTAAAAATGGATTTACGGAAATACGGATGCAATACGATGTCCAATCCGTAGATTTTAGCGGGTTGTTTCAGGACCAGAAAAAATTACTGAACGTGGTGCATAAGGCCATAGCATGAATAGCAGCTGCTGCAGAAACTCTTTGAAAGCAGGCCTGTCCATCACCTGATAAAAGTGCAAAAATGGGACAATATACAGTAGAGGGGGAATATCTTCCATGTGTAACGGGGTGGGGGGAATAACAAACTATCAGAGGCCCAGTATTGAATAGCCCCTGCTGCCTACACCGACACCACTGACACACTCCACTGACACAGACACAGACACCGCTGATACTGACACACTCCACTGACCAGGGGCGTTGCTAGGGTCTTAAAACATCCGGGGCACAGGCCCCTGAGTTGACTTCTCAGTGACGTTACACACACACACACTATATATATATGTGTGTGCGCGCGCATGTGTGTGTATAACTTTTTTTTTTAAAAACAGATGATCACATAGGCTAGTATTTGAAATTGTGACTCACAGTTGACGTCTTCTCTGATCAGAGTCGCTCACTTTTCTCTTTCTTTTCCATTCGGCCCCAGCCATAACCCTTCTCTCCAGAATCTGCCAGGAAAAACATTTTAGGCTCCTTGCTCCAGCACACACAGTGATTAGGTCTCCTCTGTGCCCTATATGCTCTAGCTGTGCTCACATAGTATAGGCCTTCTCTCTACCCCATATAGTTGTAGCCCCCGCCCTTCCCTCTGTGGTCTGCATACATTATAGGCCTCAACTGTGCCTCGAAATAGTATAGCCCCCCTGCTCAGCATCCTTCCTTATATAAAATAGCCCCCCCTGCTGTGCAGCATCCTCATATAAAATACCCCCCGCTGTGCATTATTCCCATATAGAGTATCCCCTGCTGTGCACCCAAATAAAGTAATAATGCTCCCTGCTGTGCTCTCCCACATTGTTAAATGCCCCTACTGTGCCTCCATATAGTAATAATGTCCCCTGCTGTGCTCCCATATAGTAATAATGTCTCCTGCTGTGCCTCCATATAGTAATAATGACCCATGCTGTGCCCCATATAGTAATAATGTCCCTGCTGTGCACCCAAATATAGTAATAATGCCCCCTGCTTTGTCCCCCATAGTAAAAATGCCCCACTGCTGTGCCCCTATATAGTAATATAGCACCTACTGTACCCACCATAGTAAGTCCCCCCCTCTGCCTACAGTAAACCTGCCCCCTACACACACTACTACCCCCATCTGAGCCCCCCCATACACACACTACTACTACCCCCATCTGAGCCCCCCATACACACACTACTACCCCCATCTGAGCCCCCCATACACACACTACTACCCCCATCTGAGCCCCCCATACACACACACTACTACCCCATCTGAGCCCCCCCATACACACACACTACTACCCCCATCTGAGCCCCCATACACACACACTACTACCCCCATCTGAGCCCCCCATACACACACACTACTACCCCCATCTGAGCCCCCCATACACACACTACTACCCCCATCTGAGCCCCCCATACACACACACTACTACCCCCATCTGAGCCCCCCATACACACACTACTTACCCCCATCTGAGCCCCCCATACACACACACTACTACCCCCATCTGAGCCCCCATACACACACTACTACCCCCATCTGAGCCCCCATACACACACTACTACCCCCATCTGAGCCCCCCATACACACACACTACTACCCCCATCTGAGCCCCCCCTACACACACACTACTACCCCCATCTGAGCCCCCCATACACACACACTACTACCCCCATCTGAGCCCCCCATACACACACACTACTACCCCCATCTGAGCCCCCCATACACACACACTACTACCCCCATCTGAGCCCCCCATACACACACACTACTACCCCCATCTGAGCCCCCCATACACACACTACTACCCCCATCTGAGCCCCCCATACACACATACTACCCCATCTGAGCCCCCCATACACACACACACTACTACCCCCATCTGAGCCCCCCATACACACACTACTACCCCCATCTGAGCCCCCCATACACACACTACTACCCCCCATCTGAGCCCCCCATACACACACTACTACCCCCATCTGAGCCCCCCATACACACACTACTACCCCCATCTGAGCCCCCCATACACACACACTACTACCCCCATCTGAGCCCCCCATACACACACACTACTACCCCCATCTGAGCCCCCCATACACACACACTACTACCCCCCATCTGAGCCCCCCATACACACACACTACTACCCCCATCTGAGCCCCCCATACACACACTACTACCCCCATCTGAGCCCCCCATACACACACTACTACCCCCATCTGAGCCCCCCATACACACACTACTACCCCCATCTGAGCCCCCCATACACACACTACTACCCCCATCTGAGCCCCCATACACACACACTACTACCCCATCTGAGCCCCCCATACACACACACTACTACCCCCATCTGAGCCCCCCCATACACACACACTACTACCCCCATCTGAGCCCCCATACACACACTACTACCCCCATCTGAGCCCCCCATACACACACTACTACCCCCCATCTGAGCCCCCCATACACACTACTACTGCCCCAGCCTAGCCAAACAAAAAAAAACATTTTACTCACCTGTCTTCTCCAGCCAGTCAGCCTGGCAGTGAGGTCCGAGGGGGTGGCGGGTTTGCGGCGCGGGTCCTGGAGGTGCGCGTCTGTGGCTGCTGGATCCCTCTGTTGGCAACGATTCAGGAGGGGGAGTCCTTGTAAGTGGGGGAGCTGGGGCCCACTCGGGGTGTGGGGGGGCTGTATCTGCGCCAGGGGTCCGTGAGGGTTCCAGGGGGTGGGCTGTATCTCCGGCACGGCGCCCCCTGTCAGCGCAGATTCCGGGGGGTGAAGGGGCTGTAGCTGCGGCACCGGGGTCCGCGCGGATTCTGGGGCAGGAGGGGTCTACAGCTGGCGGCGCCCTGTGCTGACGTCCCGGGAGCGCAGGAGAGAGGCAGGCCGGAGCGTGCAGCGTCCACTGCGGCCCTCTGTCCAATAAGGAGCGGGATGACGTCACAAGGCGTCCGGAAGTGGTGCCGGCTGATCCCACTCCCCGCGGCCCGCCAGCACTGAAGTAACAGCAGCCTGGGGCCTCTGATAGTGATCTATCTCAGACCCGGCTGCTGTTATTCTGTGCTGGCGGGATCAAAAAGACTTTCGGGGCTAGGGCTGAAATCATTCGGGGCTTTGGCCCCGAATGATTTCAGCCTAGCGACGCCACTGCCACTGACACTAAAACACTCCACTGATACAGACACCAATGACACTGACACACTCCACTGACACAGACACCGCTGACACAGACACCGCTGACACTGACACACTCCACTGACACAGACACCACTGACACAGACACCGCTGACACAGACACTGCTGACACTGACACACTCCACTGACACAGACACCGCTGACACTGACACCACTGACACAGACACTGCTGACACTGACACACTCCACTGACACAGACACCGCTGACACTGACACACTCCACTGACACAGACACACTCCACTGACACAGACACCGCTGACACTGACACACTCCACTGACACAGACACCGCTGACACTGACACAGACACCGCTGACACTGACACCACTGACACAGACACTGCTGACACTGACACACTCCACTGACACAGACACCGCTGACACTGACACACTCCACTGACACAGACACACTCCACTGACACAGACACCGCTGACACTGACACACTCCACTGACACAGACACCGCTGACACTGACACAGACACCACTGACACAGACACCACTGACACAGACACTGCTGACACTGACACACTCCACTGACACAGACACCGCTGACACTGACACACTCCACTGACACAGACACACTCCACTGACACAGACACCGCTGACACTGACACACTCCACTGACACAGACACCGCTGACACTGACACAGACACCGCTGACACTGACACCGCTGACACTGACACAGACACCGCTGACACTGACACCGCTGACACTGACACCGCTGACACTGACACACTCCACTGACACAGACACCGCTGACACAGACACACTCCACTGACACAGACACCGCTGACACTGACACCACTGACAGACACCACTGACACAGACACCGCTGACACTGACACCACTGACAGACACCACTGACACAGACACCGCTGACACTGACACACTCCACTGACACAGACACACTCCACTGACACAGACACCGCTGACACTGACACACTCCACTGACACAGACACCGCTGACACTGACACAGACACCGCTGACACTGACACCGCTGACACTGACACCGCTGACACTGACACACTCCACTGACACAGACACCGCTGACACAGACACCACTGACAGACACCACTGACACAGACACCGCTGACCAGGGGCGGGCTGGGCCGGGGGGGCAGGGTGGCATATGCCCCCCGGGCCGGTCCCCCCCAGGACACTTAAGGGCCGCAGAGGCCGGATATTAATTTGGCCGCTCTGCCTCTTTAAGGCTCCCGGAAGTAGCGGCCGCTGACACTGTGACTGTCTCTCTCTCACACTTCTCTTCACTTCATTGGTGGTGCAGGCAGCCTGCTGCATCAGGGAGTGAAGAGAAGTGCACTGCCCATGAAGGAGGGAGAGGAGGACGCCGGCCGGGAGAGGAGCCGCCCACTGTGCTGACAGGTATCTGGGGAGGGGGTCTGGGGGGGTTACTGTATAGTACTGGGGTCTGTAAGCTGTAAGACACCACACTATACAGTAGCCTAGGGCTGGCTGGAGCAGAGGACACTCACCTTCCTGTCCGGTCAGCAGCTGATTCTGCAGTGTGATTAGCCGGGCCTGCTCCTCTCTGCTCTGGTCAGACTGATTAGAAGAGGCCAGAACAGAAGAGAAGCATGGACCTGCTAGTGAGGATATTGGGGAGGTAGGGGGGCATTGTGCTTTGTTCTGTAACATGTGACTCTCCAGTTCTTGCATGACTACAACTCCCATTATACCCTGGTGACAGGACATGATGAGAGTTGTAGTTTGGTAACAGCTGAGGAGCCACATGTTAGGAAGCAATCATTTAGGGGTACAGTTTATTTAGTAGTGTTCTCCAACATGTGGACTCCTCAGTGCAAACTATACTCCCATCATGCCCTGGTGGCAGGAGATAATAGGGATGGTAAGTTTTAGGAACAGCAGGAGGGTCACATGTTGGAGAACACTTCACTAAATAAAACTGTACCCCTAAATAATTGCTTCCTAACAGTAGCTCCTCAGCTGTTACCAAACTACAAACTCCCACCATGCCCTGCTGGCCAGATATAATGGGGGTTCTAGTTTAGGACCAACAGGAGAGTCACATATTGGAAACACCACACTAAATAAACAGTACCCATAAATCATTGCTTCCCAACCAGTGGCTCCTCAGCTGTTACTAAACTAAAACTCTCAACATGCCATGCCACCAGGGTACAATGGGAGGTGTAGTTTTGGCACTGGTAGGGAAACAATAATTTAGCGAGGGGGGGGGCAGTTTAATTAGTATAGTGTTCTCCAACATGTGACCCTCCAGCCGCTACAAGAATAGAACTCCCATCATGTCCTGCTGACATAATGGAGGTTGTAGTTTAGGAACAGCTGAGGGGCCACTGGTTGGAAAACAATGATTTAGGGGGGACAGTGGTACAGTACATTAGAGGGACAGTGGTACAGTACATTAGAGAGGACATTGGTACAGTACATTAGAGGGGGCAGTGGCACAGTACATTAGAGAGGACAGTGGTACAGTACATTAGAGAGGACAGTGTACAGTACATTAGAGGGGTCAGTGGTACAGTACATTAGAGAGGACAGTGGTACAGTACATTAGAGAGGACAGTGGTACAGTACATTAGAGGGGGCATTAGTACAGTACATTAGAGAGGACAGTGGTACAGTACATTAGAGAGGACAGTGGCACAGTACATTAGAGAGGACATTGGTACAGTACATTAGAGAGGATAGTGGTACAGTACATTAGAGAGGACAGTGGTACGGTACATTAGAGAGAACAGTGGTACGGTACATTAGAGGGGACATTGGTACAGTACATTAGAGAGGACAGTGGTACAGTACATTAGAGGGGGCAGTGGTACAGTACATTAGAGAGGACAGTGGTACAGTAAATTAGAGGGGACAGTGGTACAGTACATTAGAGAGGACATTGGTACAGTACATTAGAGAGGACATTGGTACAGTACATTAGAGGAGGCAGTGGTACAGTACATTAGAGGGGACAGTGGTACAGTACATTAGAGAGGACAGTGGTACAGTACATTAGAGAGGACAGTGGTACAGTACATTAGAGAGCACATTGGTACAGTACATTAGAGGGGGCAGTGGCACAGTACATTAGAGAGGACATTGGTACAGTACATTAGAGAGGACAGTAGTACAGTACATTAGAGAGGACAGTGGTGCAGTACATTAGAGGGGACAGTGGTGCAGTACATTAGAGAGGACAGTGGTACAGTACATTAGAGAGGACAGTGGTACAGGACATTAGAGGGGACAGTGGTACAGTACATTAGAGATGACAGTGGTACAGTACATTAGAGGGGTCAGTGGTACAGTACATTAGAGAGGACATTGGTACAGTACATTAGGGAAGGACAGTGGTACAGTACATTAGAGGGGACAGTGGTACAGTACATTAGAGGGGTCAGTGGTACAGTACATTAGAGAGGACAGTGGTACAGGACATTAGAGGACAGTGGTACAGTACATTAGAGAGGACATTGGTACAGTACATTAGAGAGGACAGTGGTACAGTACATTAGAGAGGACAGTGGTACAGTACATTAGAGAGGACAGTGGTACAGTACATTAGATAGGACAGTGGTACAGTGCATTAGAGAGGACAGTGGTACAGTGCATTAGAGAGGACAGTGGTACAGTACATTAGAGGGGACAGTGGTACAGTACATTAGAGGAGGCAGTGGTTACAGTACATTAGAGGACAGTGGTACAGTACATTAGAGAGGGACAGTGGTACAGTACATTAGAGAGGACAGTGGTACAGTACATTAGAGGGGACAGTGGTACAGTACATTAGAGAGGAAAGTGGTACAGTACATTAGATAGGACAGAGGTACAGTACATTAGAGGGGAAATTGGTACAGTACATTAGAGAGGACAGTGGTACAGTATATTAGAGAGGACAGTGGTATAGTACATTAGAGGGGACAGTGGTACAGTACATTAGAGAGGACATTGGTACAGTACATTAGAGGACATTGGTGCAGTACATTAGAGGACAGTGGTACAGTACATTAGGGAGGACAGTGGTACAGTACATTAGAGGGGACAGTGGTACAGTACATTAGAGAGGATAGTGGTACAGTACATTAGAGGGGACAGTGGTACAGTACATTAGAGAGGACAGTGGTACAGTACATTAGAGAGGACAGTGGTACAGTACATTAGAGAGGATAGTGGTACAGTACATTAGAGAGGACAGTGGTACAGTACATTAGAGGGGACAGTGGTACAGTACATTAGAGAGGATAGTGGTACAGTACATTAGAAAGGACAGTGGTACAGTACATTAGAGGTGGCAGTGGTACAGTACATTAGAGAGGACAGTGGTACAGTATATTAGAGAGGACAGTGGTATAGTACAATAGAGGGGACAGTGGTACAGTACATTAGAGAGGACATTGGTACAGTACATTAGAGGACATTGGTGCAGTACATTAGAGGACAGTGGTACAGTACATTAGGGAGGACAGTGGTACAGTACATTAGAGGGGACAGTGGTACAGTACATTAGAGAGGATAGTGGTACAGTACATTAGAGGGGACAGTGTACAGTACATTAGAGAGGATAGTGGTACAGTACATTAGAGAGGACAGTGTACAGTACATTAGAGAGGATAGTGGTACAGTACATTAGAGGGGACAGTGGTACAGTACATTAGAGAGGACAGTGGTACAGTACATTAGAGAGGACAGTGGTACAGTACATTAGAGTGGACAGTGGTACAGTACATTAGAGGGGCAGTGGTACAGTACATTAGAGGACATTGGTACAGTACATTAGAGGACAGTGGTACAGTACATTAGAGAGGACAGTGGTACAGTACATTAGAGGGGACAGTGGTTACAGTACATTAGAGAGGATAGTGTACAGTACATTAGAGAGGACAGTGGTACAGTACATTAGAGGGGACAGTGGTACAAGTACATTAGGGGGGACAGTGGTACCGTACATTAGAGGGGACAGTGGTACAGTACATTAGAGGACAGTGGTACAGTACATTAGAGGACAGTGGTACAGTACATTAGATAGGACAGTGGTACAGTACATTAGATAGGACAGTGGTACAGTACATTAGAGAGGGCAGTGGTACAGTGCATTAGAGAGGGCAGAGGCACAGTACATTAGAGGGGACAGTGGTACAGTACATTAGAGAGGACAGTGGTACAGTACATTAGAGAGGGACAGTGGTACAGTACATTAGAGAGGACATCGGTACAGTACATTAGAGAGGACAGCGGTACAGTACATTAGAGAGGACAGCGGTACAGTACATTAGAGAGGACAGTGGCACAGTACATTAGAGGGGACAGTGGAACAGTACATTGGAGGGCATATGTTAGTATAGTTTATTAAGTAAGCAGTGGCAAACTACATTGTGGGCACAGTATACAACGGGGACAGTGGCACTATTTAATATAAACACAGTTAATAAGAGGCACAGTTTTATCCAAGGGGGCGGTGGTACAGTTCATTAGGACAAAGGGGTACCATTTATTTAGCACAAAGGGGGGGCTAAACTGCAGATGGAAGCACAAAGTGAGGGCAAAAAGGGAGTGCACAACTACAGAGGGCAAAGAGAGGGAGCACAACTACAGATGGGCACAAAGAGGGGGTCTCATTACAGATGAGTCACAAATAAGGGTCTTACTACAGATGAGGACACAATGATGGATCCTAACTACAGTACAGGCATCAAGAAGGGATATAAGTATAGAAAGAAGCACAGAAAAGGAAACACTACAGATTGGTCTTCAAAGAAGTCTCTCTACTTTTTAAGGGCACTATGATAGAGAGTTTGTATAGAGGTGGTTTAAAGGTGCTGTAAAAGTAAGGTCCTGAAGATGTTTGTCTGGCAGATGATTGCTGTGATGATTTGTGTTGGAAGAAGTCTTCATGATGGAAAAGAAAGGAAACCTGAACCGAACTCTGATCAAGAAGACGTCAACCTGTGAGTCCTGGATGTGTCTGCACTGTAACTTACACCTCTATTTGTTTGGGGTAATATTGGCCCCTGTTGTGTGAAGTGTAGTACCAGTATAGTAGTAATGCTTGTGGAGTGACGGTATTTTTAAGGAACCATTTATAATGTATTACTGTGTGATTATAGTATGTGGTCATGGTGTGGGGGGTATTATTGGTCCCTTTTATAGTAGTATATTGGTTATATTAGTATACAGGGTTGGTCAGTAATAGTATGATGTCCATGTCCATACCAGGTACAATCCATCCAGAGCAGATTGAACTCTGGCCTTATATAAAAATCCTGGGCCAGGGGAAAATAAAAAAGATCTATACTTACTCAACCCCGTGCCCTGCAGCACTGGGTCACCAGCTCTCTCACAGCTGCTGTTATCCTTTTCCTCACGTTCCTGCATTGTCATGTTCCGGCGGAAAGTACCCAACTTGCCCCAGTGCGTGAACATTGCAGAACCAGGAGCTGCAGGAGGCCGGTCTCGTGAGCAGAGACGCTGTACTGCGGGGGCACAGGGACAGGTAAATAGGATTCTTTATTATGTTCCCCTCACCCCCTGCCTGCTTGGTATGTTTAGGTTCAGCAACAGTTCTCCTTAAGTATATTTGCCCTGACGATTGTCCCGCTACTCATGGGCCACTGCTGTGTGCTTGCCCCCCAGGCCAAAGTTTGCCAGCCAGCCCCTGCCGCTGACACTGACACAGACACCGCTGACACTGACACCACTGACACAGATACCGCTGACACTGACACACTGCACTGACACAGACACCGCTGACACTGACACACTGCACTGACACAGACACCGCTGACACAGACACCGCTGACACTGACACCGCTGACACTGACACACTGCACTGACACAGACACCGCTGACACACTCCACTACTGACACAGACACCGCTGACACTGACACACTCCACTACTGACACAGACACCGCTGACACTGACACACTGCACTGACACAGACACCGCTGACACTGACACACTCCACTACTGACACAGACACCACTGACACAGACTTACACACACACATATGTACTCACCCACACAGCAGTTACAGCTCTGTCCTCCCCTCTTCTCCTCAGGCCTTTCCAAGTGAGGGGATGGACAGGGTACGTAGATTCGCTTGGATTTAGACGCTACCATCTCTTCACAGTAAATTTGAGGACCTTTGGGTCATGTGACATAGATCATGTGACCTCTTTCTCCCTCCCTCTGTGTGCTGCCCCTGCGGTGCCTGCCCAGCAGTGTCTCAGGAGCTCGGAGGAGGGGAGTGTAAGGTGCTGGGCCCCTTGCAGGTGGGTGGGGGGCCTGGCTGCTCCATGGTTAGTCAGTCTCAGGACAAAGGTCCTGAATGGCTAACCAGGGACATTGCAGGGCAGAGCAGGTCACCGGGCCCCCTGATGCGGTGGGCCCCATAGCAGTCGCAGCCAATCCTGTCAAAAGGTGCTCTCGAGTACAAAGAACATCAAACATGCAACCCTCCTGCTGTTGTAAAACTACAATTCCCATCATGCTTGGAGAAGCAAGGCTTTGGCTTTGGTGTCCAGGCATGATGGGAATTGTAGTGCTGTAACAGCTGGAGGGTTGCATGCTTGACACCCCTGACCTAGACCATCAATGTCTGCTCAGCCTGTTTTATCAGAGCCATGGCCTTGGTATATAGACACTTAATAGGGCGAGAAGCAGTTAGCGCCACTCATTGTGTAGTGGTAGATCCATATTACTGTAGCTCAGCTCCCATTATAGTGAATGAGAGGTACGCTGTAGCAACCGGTGCCACCACTACACAATGGACAGAGCCATTTGCTTCCAGTGCCGTTCACAGTGCATGTGCCAGAGTAAAAAGGCATGGTGACAGCCAATCAGACATTGATGGCCCATCCTGAAAAAAAACTTAAGAAGATAAGAAATCTCTGTTTGTGACCCCCGCTTATCTAGCGTCAGCCATCAATGATAACTGTTGCTAGTTGGAATATCCATGTAGATTCACAGTATTGATAAATCTGCCCAGAAGACTTCTAATAATCAAAGGTATTAGTATTTAGTATTAATATTAGGCTGGGTTCACACATGGTAACCCACTGGGTCACAGAACGGCCGGTGTGAGTGAAGAACATCCTGGCTGGTACTGCAGTACTGGCCAGATGAACTTCACGTATGATGAATAGGGATGTGGCGGGATGCAATGTGTGCCCGCATCCCAATTCACCATAGCACACATTGGAAATTGCAGCCGGAGCCACACTTTCCATTGTGTGAACTGACAGTTATGTGCAGCCACTATTCAATGAATAGCAGACGCACAAAACTGAAATGTGAGTTTTCTGTGCGGCCGCTTGCAATGCTTGCAATCTGGCCAGGATTCCATTGACTGCAGTGCAACATAAATTTTCTATTAATCAAAGCCGTTGTTGCAAATCGGCAACAACGGCCATGATTGATACGTTGTTTTACGTTGTGTGAACTTATCCTTATACTGTAAGAGCTTCTAATATCTAGATACAATAGAACAGGTCAGATTGGCAGAACATTACATCAGGTATTATTCTGTATTCTATAGCAAGAACAGGGAACAAAGCTGGCGACAAGTCTCCTTTTAAGCTTTCCATTTCCCAGTATTATGTTCAAAGAATTTAACGCATAGCAAACAGAAGTATAAATATAAATATAATGGGTCCATTGTAAATCGTTCCCTTTAAGGAGAGTCAGCATCAGAGTATAGCAGAAAAATGTATTGACTATAAGTAATAACGCTATGGTTTTGGTGGCTCTGATGTGGATATCTAGATTAGGTCTATGGAAGCTATCGCCACTTCTCTGCATCTTCTTCATGTGTCTGCAGATAGATGTTATAATGGCCGCCAGTGATGCAAAAGATAGAAGAAAACCCAAAGAAGACAAACCATAAAAGCTTCATATAAGCAAACGCATCTTGGTGCAATGACGGATGCATTTTTAAGGGAGGAATTGAAGGCCATGTTTGACCGATTTGTCTCCGATACATCCCAAGAGAAGTAAGACTCAACAAGAAGGAGATGAGAATGGATGGAAGAAGAAGCCCTATCACCATTTTGGGGAATCTTCTCTGGACATACACGTAGAGTTGGTGTTTTAGGTTCGCATTCTGAAGCAAAAATTTACAGAGAGCCAAGTAGAAATCCAGTGTTACACGACATTATAAGCCAGACACACAGCGTGCTAACCCTTTGGACGTCATACGTGACCACCACATGGATAGGTGGCAACTGCACAATATAGCCACAAAGTTAAGGACTTCATATAGAGAGCTGAAGAAGCTGATGCCACAGATCAGTCCATCGACATGCTCATACTTTTGTTTTTCACCCATTCTAGGCCATTCACGACAAGAATGAAGGTATTGCCTAAAAGCGAACACAATAGAGCAATGATATCAATGACTGCTAGCTCTATGGTCAACATGTTGGCTTTGTCTGGTCTCTGACCACTGTCAGAATGGGAAAGGTCTATATACAGATCAGATGTGTCACCTTGAGGACAATGCAAATATTCTCGCTTTGCAAGTGGACACCTAACACTTCTATTGTGTTTAACCCATGCTGGGATTGTCACGTGAAAATTTAGTTAATGCTCCCAACAAACAAAGAGGACTGAGCAATAAGATAACAGACATCAGTAGGATGGTTGATAGATTGGTTCTGTCTTGTCTCTCGGGAACTTTTACCGAAGTTAGAATGACGTGTCTGCGAAAGGTCCATATAGACAGGATGGTTGGGAGACATATTATGGATGACAATAGACGAGAAACAATGCAAATACAGTAGTGTCTCTCATGCAAATGGGCATCTAACTACTCTCTGTTAAATGGAACCTGTCACGAAGATCCTCCGACCTGATCGCCATGCAATCAGGTATCCATTGAGTTGACCATGTCGGGTTGGTAATGTGTACGACGATTATTTGGATATATTATAGCTCTATAGTATCTATCTTTATTGTATCTACATCTTATCAACTTTATAGTATATTACTTTATTGTACATCTTTTTCTTTGCAGTTTCCAGTGCTATCTTCCTTTCCTTCGGGAGGGCAGGTTTAGACTACGTAATTCTTGCAGATAAATTCCTCTGAATTCCGTTGCCTGTACGCGCTCACGGCCGCGCGCCTCTCCGCCCATGCCATAGACACCATTCTATGCACGGGGCGGATTCTGTATTCCGCCGAAATAATTGACACGTCAATTCTTTCGGCAGATAGCGGATTCAGCCGGCCATATAATGGTGTCTATGGAGCCAGTGGAAAGGCGCGCGGCCGTGAGCGGAATTCGGTGGAATTTATTTGTGAGGATTCCGTAGTCTGAACCCGCCCCAAGAAGGTATTGTCCTGCATAGACCATGACCCAGCCCTGGTCCTGTTTCTGTGTTCAGCTCAGAAGGTTTATACCCGTAGCTCATATTTCTAGAGAATAAGAGGATAAAAACCCTCCATGGAGCTCTAATGGCTACCCTAATGTTGTGGTTTTGAATACAAATATATCTAATATACAACATAATAGAACTGATAAAACTTCAGAAATAAGACTATGAAGGATTACTGGTTGGGGAAGCATTGTTTAATAACTCACAATCCAGAATGTCCGATACTTCTGGTTTCTCTGGCTATGGTCGGCGCTAGTATAGTGGATATTATGTTAGCGATAAAACACGAGGACAGACGCTTCAGTGATTTCCCTGCGTACTGGATCCTCTGTGTGTCCCATATCCATCCCAGTCCCACGCAGCAAAGTCTCCGCATTGGCGAGGGTTGTTTTCTGGGAAATATCCCCCACCTCCGATGCAGAACTGAGAATATAGAGAGTTTTATCTTCTATTATTTACAGTCATTATAAGAAAAAATCATACAATTCCAGCAAATCCTACAGCAAGGACTTCCATCGTAGATGAGTGATATACTTACATGTTCAGTATTACACCCGATCGCTTTCATCCCAGGACACAGGGCCAGTGCCGCCTTCTCATTGTTAAAAACCCGGAAATGAATATAACCAGGAATGTACTGAGCTGTGAACGTATAGGAGTATACACTTTAAGAGGAATGACAGCAAGCATACAAATAATTCCATCACCCCCCAATACAGCCTATAGTAACACTGTGTTATCCTTACTTATTATTATAAAAGAATAATCTAATTGTTTAAATCACTGTCTGCAATAGTGTCCCTAAGGCTATGTTCACACTACGTATGAGTCCGGCCGTAGTTCGTAACAGCCGTACATGTGCGGCTGAAAGTACGGCCGTGGTAAAAAATAGACATGCGGCCGGATCGCGAACATGTAGGCGAACCGCGAACATACGCCCGTAGTAGAGTTATGCTTCCCTAGCTTGTTTCGAAGTGATCTGAAACAGGTCATTTACTTGGAAATCTTCGCCCAGCCCAATAAAACACACAGAACCTTTTGGATCTAAAAATCAAGTTCAATTTGACTGAAATATGTATTCCGTACGGGACCGCATGGAATCCACGGCCGTGAGTCGGAACATTTCCGTCCTCAAACAATGGTCTTGTTCATTTTTCACGGCGCCGTATACGATCCGGCCGTAAGCTCATACGTAGTGTGCATTGTGCGTGCGTATATCGTATACTTTCAAGCGAACGCATCAACCTCAAAACTACGTGCGTATATTCGCGGTTCGCACTACGGCCGTAAAAATACGTAGTGTGAACATAGCCTTAAGCTGTATACTTTATACTATACACACACTAGCCTGCAAGATCTGTGCATGTTAAAAGAGTACTCCGGCGAAAATCTTTTTTTTTAAAATCAAACTGGTTTCAGAAAGTTATATAGATTAGTAATTTACTTCTATTTAAAAAAAATTATGTCTTCCAGTGCTTATCAGCTGCTGTATGTCCTGCAGAAAGTGGTGTATTCTTTCCAGTCTGACACAGTGCTCTCTGCTGCCACCTCTGTCCATGCCAGGAACTGTCCAGAGCAGCAGAGGTTTTTATAGGGATTTGCTACTGCTCTGGACAGTTCCTGACATGGACAGAGGTGGCAGCAGAGAGCACTGTGTCAGACTGGAGAGAATACACCACTTCCTGCAAGACATACAACAGCTGATAAGTACTGGAAGACTAGAAGTAAATTACAAATCTATATAACTTTCTGAAGCCAGTTGATTTGTAAGAGAAATATTTTTGTCGGAGCACCCCTTTAAATATATTACATTTTGACCACGTCTTTCCGAATGTGGCCCATAGAGGGAGCAACTGACCACCCGGGTCCCACTCACAGCACCCCCAGCTATTAGAGAGACAGTTCTTTACTTACATTTTGAGTCAGGAGCGTAATAGTTAGTTGTCTTTGTTTCATCTCCATGGTCATAGACAACTGGCACGGCTGGTCCATTATCTCTTGGCAGGTGCCAATTATATGCCACAGGGTATTTCTAGGGGAAGATAAAGTATAATAGGTAACCCATTTAGGAGCCTCTATGGGTCATGAATGATAGGTTTCCTTTAGGAAATAGATGCCAGTGCCAAGTCTATGGGGTGCCATTTGTTTGACAAAACCTTATTCAGCATAACATGTAACTTTATGCCACAAAATACAATTTATGTGTCGCACAGAATTTTGTCATACAGAATACTGTATATTTTTTCAAGAAAATGTATTTTGTGACACAGAATTTTATTATTTTGGAGAGATTGTTTAGCTTGGTATGATATCCCCAGTCAATGTTATAAGACTCCTTGATAGAATGAGACTTGACTTGAAAGGACATATTCTTGCTCAAGAGATGTGAGAGCTATTTTGCATATCCTTTCTTCCCAGAATTCCCAGTGGAGCAGCAATGGTCTGTAAGTCTCCACCCATCTTTACTACAGACTCTCTTAAGGAGTATTATCCCTTGAAGCCAGGTCAATAGGCTTCTCACTAGCCAGCCAACACCCTGCTTTGCACTGAAGAGGGGCCACAACCCCGAAACAGCTGTCTGCTGATGGTAAGTCTTATCTTCTGGAGAAATTGTTTGGCTTGGCATAATATCCCCAGTCAATGTTCTAAGATTTCTAGACAGAGTGAGAACTTGACTTGAAGGGATGTCTGTTTGCTCAATAAGAGCTATTTTACATATCCTTCTTCCCATTTGTAAAGTCCAAAATTCAACGGCATATAAGGTGAAAGTAATCCAGGTCTATTCAGCCAAGTATCAATATAATGTTTGACCAGGAAACCAGACATACTCGAAAAAAACTATTATGGGTCGAAACGTTGTATTGACACTTGGCCGAATAAACTTGGATTACTTTCACCTTGGACTTTCTTAGTGTATTGGTTCACCTTACTGGAATTGTAAACTACATGTATCCTCCCTATCTACCAAGAGCCTAGAGATCTCTTGGTGCTGCTGACCCCCTATTCTACCGAATTTTACTTTGTCACACAGAATTTTGCCAAAACTTGATTTTCTGCCACGAAATTTGTAGGATTTACTGCAATTTTTTCATTTTTAATAAATATGGCACAGATTTAGTAAATATGCCAGATACTCCATTCTTAAAGCGAATGTACCACTAGTACATCGCGTTTTAATTTTTTTACGTGAACAGACCGGTGCAGGGTTGCTGTAGCTGTGGTCCTTTTTTTTAACTGCCGCTTTGTCCCTGTGCACGGCACCGGTCTATTACCGAGCACCAGCCCCGCATGAAGCACTGGTGGCGGCCCGCTGATCCCCAGTGTGATGATCTCCCCTTCATTGATTCTGTATTGGCGCCGGTCTGTTCATGTGATAAACAAAAAAGCAATGTACCTAGTGGAACATTGGCTTTTATAAATCCCCCCATTATGTCACAAAATCTATATCACAAAATAATATTGTGTGCAAAAAAAAAAAAAGTTTTGTGAGAAAAAAAATGAATTCTGTAAATTGTCTGAAAATATCCATTATGCTGTAGATTTTCTTGCAGACTCTCGTAATGGTGGTGTGTGATTATACTATATATTACAGCTGGCTGACTGCATTTATTTCATGGAATCATACAATAATTCTGTTCCTACCCTTACAATGGTGGTGGTGGTGGGGGTGGGGTGGGGAGAACGCCAAGGTTTTTATTAAACTTTTAATAAAAGTCCCACAATCTTCTTCCAGGAATCTGTGTAACTTGTTTACCATACTCGTGGAACTTAAAGGGTTTATTCGAGGATAAAATTCATAAATAAGGGTATAACAACCTATAAAAGCATCATGAGCCTGAGGCATATTGGAGGGGGTAAGCTGACAGGGAAAATTTTTTTCTTTCTTATTGTTTTTTTTTCTTATTATATCTTTCATTATCTCCCGTAGCATGTGACAACCTAACCATGAAATACCTGGTATAAATAGAATAGAGAGATTGTCGCCATGTGACTGCAGGAAGCCATTATTTGTTCGATATCTTAGAAGAGCTGAAATCCTCCAAAGAGAGGGGGGTGTTTTATTAGGTACTTGCCATATACCAACATCTTTTGCCCTGACATCGTAATATCCAGGGTTCTAGAAGAAGTGACCAAATAGGTTTATGTTACAGAAGAGAAACGTTTTATTACAGTATATATAGATACTGTATATATACCTTGTAGTCATCACTGGTGGCTCCTTCCGCAGTTCCGAATATAGCATAATTTGCCCAGTTACCCTCGCCTTCTGGGACATTCCGGTTGTTACCTTGCTGACTAGACCAACGATCTCCATCAGTGCATTTCCCATACATATTATTCTCATGTACACTGGCCACCAATGTCCAGCCTCCACCATTGGTAGTCATGTCACAGTATGTCTGGTAGGTGGCTCCATTTACTGTAGTCAGAGTATAAATCCCATCTAGTAATAAAATCATAATTGTTACTCGTATATATTGCCATACTGAAATGAGTTGATATAGATTGTAAGTAGCCGAGCGAAGAGAAGGATTTAAAATTTCTGATTTAATCCAGAGGTCAGCTGGCTAGCCAGTAGACATACCATGGTCCATTGTAGATGACCACCAGAATCCCCTGTTTTAGGACATCAGTGCAAGTTCCTGACTGAGAACACATGCACACTTGGCACACAATGGCATTCGTCCGTCGCTATGTGATGTGTATGCAGGGGCGGGCTGGGCCGGGGGGCAGGGGGGCATGTGCCCCCCGGGCCGGTCTTACTCAATATCAATGGGCCGTGTGTTCCGGATACAGGTTAGGGGCTGCAGCGGCCGCCTACCCTGTGTGCGGAGGAGAATGAAGTCCGCCTCTGCTCCCCCGCTCTCACCCCCCCCCCCCCCCCCCGGCCGCAGGTTAAAGGACCCAGGGCCGCAGCGGCCGGCCGTTCACCTAGCAACAGGCCGGAGGAGGATGTCTGGCTCTGTCCCCGCCCCAGCCTCCTTCCAGCTCCTGCAGCCGCACTACCCAGCCAGCGTCAGGCTGGAGGAGAAGGAGGGGGATGCCGTCAGACGGGAATCCCAGGCGCACTAATAGCAGACAGCCCATTGGCTGTCTGCCTTGTCAATCACCGCCACGCTGTTTCCGGCCACCCGCGCGCTAGTGACGTCACGCGTCTGCAGCGGGGAGAAGAGGAGCTGTGCGCAAGCCTGCCAGATCTCTAGGTGAGTATAGGGGATCCTTTACCCCCAATACTGCTCTACTACTACCCCCAATACTGCTCTACTACTACCACCAATACTACTCCTAATACTGCTCTACTACTACCCCCAATACTGCTCTACTACTACCCCCAATACTGCTCCTAATACTGCTCTACTACTACCCCCAATACTGCTCTACTACTACCTCCAGTACTGCTCTACTACTACCCCCAATAGTGCTCTACTACTACCTCCAATACTGCTCCTAATACTGCTCTACTACTACCCCCAATGCTGCTCTACTACTACCCCCAATACTGCTCCTAATACTGCACTACTACTACCACCACCAATACTGCTCTACTACTACCTCCAGTACTGCTCTACTACTACCCCCAATAGTGCTCTACTACTACCTCCAATACTACTCCTAATACTGCTCTACTACTACCCCCAATGCTGCTCTACTACTACCTCCAGTACTGCTCTACTACTACCCCCAATAGTGCTCTACTACTACCTCCAATACTGCTCCTAATACTGCTCTACTACTACCCCCAATGCTGCTCTACTACTACCCCCAATACTGCTCCTAATACTGCACTACTACTACCACCAATACTGCTCTACTACTACCTCCAGTACTGCTCTACTACTACCCCAATAGTGCTCTACTACTACCACCAATACTACTCCTAATACTGCTCTACTACTACCCCCAATACTGCTCTACTACTACCCCCAATACTGCTCCTAATACTGCTCTACTACTACCCCCAATGCTGCTCTACTACTACCTCCAGTACTGCTCTACTACTACCCCAATAGTGCTCTACTACTACCTCCAATACTGCTCCTAATACTGCTCTACTACTACCCCCAATGCTGCTCTACTACTACCCCCAATACTGCTCCTAATACTGCACTACTACTACCACCAATACTGCTCTACTACTACCCCCAGTACTGCTCTACTACTACCCCCAATAGTGCTCTACTACTACCTCCAATACTACTCCTAATACTGCTCTACTACTACCCCCAATGCTGCTCTACTACTACCCCCAATACTGCTCCTAATACTGCACTACTACTACCACCAATACTGCTCTACTACTACCTCCAGTACTGCTCTACTACTACCCCCAATGCTGCTCTACTACTACCCCCAATACTGCTCCTAATACTGCTCTACTACTACCTCCAGTACTGCTCTACTACTACCCCCAATACTGCTCTACTACTACCACCAATAGTGCCCTACTACTACCACCATCAATACTACTCCTAATACTGCTCTACTACCCCCAATAGTGCCTTACTACTACCCCAATACTACTCCTAATACTGCTCTACTACTACCACCAATACTGCTCCACTACTACCCCCCATACTGCTCCTAATACTGCTCTACTACTACCCCCAATCAATACTGCTCCTAATACTGCTCTACTACTACCTCCAGTACTGCTCTACTACTACCCCAATACTGCTCTACTACTACCCCCAATACTGCTCCTAATACTGCTCTACTACTACCACCAATACTGCTCTACTACTACCTCCAGTACTGCTCTACTACTACCCCCAATGCTGCTCTACTACTACCCCAATACTGCTCCTAATACTGCTCTACTACTACCCCCAATACTGCTCTACTACTACCCCCAATACTGCTCCTAATACTGCTCTACTACTACCACCAATAGTGCCCTACTACTACCACCATCAATACTACTCCTAATACTGCTCTACTACCCCAATAGTGCCTTACTACTACCCCAATACTACTCCTAATACTGCTCTACTACTACTACAATACCTACTGCTCTCCTCTACTACCCCCAATACTGCTCCTAATACTGCTCTACTACTACCCCCAATACTGCTCCACTACTACCCAATACTGCTCCTAATACTGCTCTACTACTACCCCCAATACTGCTCTACTACTACCCCCATACTGCTCCTAATACTGCTCTACTACTACCCCCAATACTGCTCTACTACTACCCCCAATACTGCTCCTAATACTGCTCTACTACTACCCCCAATGCTGCTCTACTACTACCTCCAGTACTGCTCTACTACTACCCCCAATAGTGCTCTACTACTACCTCCAATACTGCTCCTAATACTGCTCTACTACTACCCCCAATGCTGCTCTACTACTACCCCCAATACTGCTCCTAATACTGCACTACTACTACCACCAATACTGCTCTACTACTACCTCCAGTACTGCTCTACTACTACCCCCAATAGTGCTCTACTACTACCTCCAATACTACTCCTAATACTGCTCTACTACTACCCCCAATGCTGCTCTACTACTACCCCCAATACTGCTCCTAATACTGCACTACTACTACCACCAATACTGCTCTACTACTACCTCCAGTACTGCTCTACTACTACCCCCAATGCTGCTCTACTACTACCCCCAATACTGCTCCTAATACTGCTCTACTACTACCTCCAGTACTGCTCTACTACTACCCCCAATACTGCTCTACTACTACCCCCAATACTGCTCCTAATACTGCTCTACTACTACCACCAATAGTGCCCTACTACTACCACCATCAATACTACTCCTAATACTGCTCTACTACCCCCAATAGTGCCTTACTACTACCCCAATACTACTCCTAATACTGCTCTACTACTACCACCAATACTGCTCCACTACTACCCCCAATACTGCTCCTAATACTGCTCTACTACTACCCCCCAATACTGCTCCTAATACTGCTCTACTACTACCACCAATACTGCTCCACTACTACCCCCATACTGCTCCTAATACTGCTCTACTACTACCCCCATACTGCTCTACTACTACCCCAATACTGCTCCTAATACTGCTCTACTACTACCCCCAATACTGCTCTACTACTACCCCCAATACTGCTCCTAATACTGCTCTACTACTACCACCAATACTGCTCCACTACTACCCCCAATACTGCTCCTAATACTGCTCTAATACTGCTCTACTACTACCCCCAATACTGCTCTACTACTACCCCCAATACTACTCCTAATACTGCCCTACTACTACCCCCAATACTGCTCCTAATACTGCTCTACTACTACCACCAATACTGCTCCACTACTACCCCCAATACTGCTCCTAATACTGCACTACTACCACCACCAATACTGCTCTACTACTACCCCCAATACTGCTCTACTACTACCCCCAATACTGCTCCTAATACTGCTCTACTACTACCACCAATAGTGCCCTACTACTACCACCATCAATACTACTCCTAATACTGCTCTACTACCCCCAATAGTGCCTTACTACTACCCCCAATACTGCTCCTAATACTGCACTACTACCACCACCAATACTGCTCTACTACTACCCCCAATGCTGCTCTACTACTACCCCCAATACTGCTCCTAATACTGCTCTACTACTACCCCCAATGCTGCTCTACTACTACCCCCAATATGCTCCTAATACTGCACTACTACTACCACCAATACTGCTCCACTACTACCCCCAATACTGCTCTACTACTACCACCAATACTGCTCTACTACTACCTCCAATACTGCTCCTAATACTGCTCTACTACTACCCCCATACTGCTCTACTACTACCCCCATACTGCTCTACTACTACCCCCAGTACTGCTCTACTACTACCCCCAATACTGCTCCTAATACTGCTCTACTACTACCCCCAATACTGCTCTACTACTACCCCCAGTACTGCTCTACTACTACCACCAATACTACTCCTAATACTGCTCTACTACTACCCCCAATAGTGCCCTACTACTACCCCCAATACTGCTCTACTACTACCCCCAATACTGCTCTACTACTACCACCAATACTGCTCCCAATACTGCTCTACTACTACCCCCAATGCTGCTCTACTACTACCCCCAATACTGCTCCTAATACTGCACTACTACTACCACCAATACTGCTCTACTACTACCTCCAGTACTGCTCTACTACTACCCCCAATACTGCTCTACTACTACCCCCAATACTGCTCTACTACTACCCCCAATACTGCTCTACTACTACCACCAATACTGCTCCCAATACTGCTCTACTACTACCCCCAGTACTGCTCTACTACTACCCCCAGTACTGCTCTACTCCTACCCCCAATACTTCTCCCACTACCATTCCTACTATTACCCCCACTCTGATACTACTACTACTACTACTCCCAAAACTGCTACTCCCCTTATCTACTACTACACCCCTCACCTTCTACGCTTCTACTGTTACTACACCCCTTATCCACTATGCCTCTACTACTACACCCATCATAATTAGCAAAAAAAAATAATAAAAATAAAAAAATCGAGATTTAAATCTAGAATTGAGAAAAAAAAATAAATCGAGATTTAATGTTTTGCCCATATTGCCTACCCCTAGTTCCAGCCATAAGGTAAGGATGGGCGTTGGAGTTCCAGCTGTCAGGACATGAGTTGTAGTTCCAGATATGAGGTCAGGATGGGAGTTGTAGCTGCAGTTATGAGGTCGGGATAGGAGTTGTAGTTCCAGCTGTGAGGTCAGGGTGGGAGTTGTAGTTCCAGCTGTGAGATTTTTGCTACAACTGGGGGCACACAGATTGGGGAACATATGACATAATGACACCATAAATGTTTATAACATAGAGCGATTCTCTGCCTAATCAGATATCGCCCCATGTTACATGACCAGCAATCAGCTCACTTGTCGGCTGATTGTGCACTTTAAGGCCGGGTTCACACACAGGGTAAGACACCGACCGTTCTGTGACCCAGCCATGTGCACCCCCATCCCAATTCAACATTGCACACAATGGAGAGTGCGGCCGGGGCCGCACTCTCCATTGTGTGAACTGTCAGTCTTGTGCGGCCGCTATTCAATGAATAGCAGCAAAACAAAACTGACGTGTCAGTTTTCATTGCAGCCGCTTGCAATCCCGGACGGAGTGTATATGTGTATACACTCCGGCCAGGATTCCGTTGTCTGCAGCACAATGTAAATTATCAATTAATCATGGCCATTGTTGCAAATTGCAACAACAGCCTTGATTAATTGATAATACGTTGTGTGAACATAGACTAAACCTGTCCACCTGCATCCCCTGCATCCACCATTGGCTATGCATTTCTCTGTGTAATGGGGGCAAAGAGGGTTTAACTATTATATGGACACACAGAGGGGTTTAATTACTATATCTGATGGTTAGGCACAAAGAGGGTCTATCCTCTATATATGGAGGCACAATGGGGGGCTTATCCGCTATATGAGGGTACAGATTGGGGGTGTCTTTCTATTATATGAGGACCAGGGGCGCATTAAGGGTACCACAGGACCCGGGCAGTTTAGAAATTGTGGGTTGTAGTATTGTACAGTGATATAGACACATATATACAGACATATATGACCCATATTGCCCCTGGCACCTGACAGTCTCACATATAAGAAGCAGCAGAGACAGACAGGTAGTCTGTCATCACCAGCAGCTGCAACATCTCTTCCGGTTGCCCCTTTTATCCTCCCTGGCATGTCCTCCTTGGTAGGCACACTTTGACACCGCCGCTCCTGACCCTCGGCGACAAGGGTGCACCACATGACCCGGACGTCCAACACGGACGCTACTCTGTTTGGGGGTAGCTGTGGAGATTGGGGGCTAGCAATCAAAAGGGAGACTAGACGGCATCAATCAGTGTGGTGCATTCCGGCTGAGGATATTTTCCAGCCATGAGCAGTGGTGTGCGTGGCTGTGTTTATAATGGGGGCAATCTCCCTGGGTCCCCCGGAGCCCAGGGCCCTGGGCGGTAGCACAGATTGCCCTCATTATAATCTGCCTATGATGAGGACATAGAGTGAGCCTGCCAGCCTGGATCTAAATACTATGGGGGGCATAAAGTGGGCACTGTTATAGTGTGGAGCAATAGAGATGGGGAGTGTATAGAGGTAAGGGTGGTGCTGGAGCCAAGAGTCTAACATGTTTTCTCTGGTTAATTCTGCATAGACTATTCATGGACTGGAGTAGTCTTTGTGATGGCCGGGCCAGATGGAGATGGAAAGCGAAACAACTTTGCTTAACAACACATCACCTGCAACTCACACAGAGAAGACGCCTTGGATGTAACTGCACTAGTATATCCGGGTATGATTAGTAATATTTGTTTATATGGTGGATTCTATCAGTCACCATACAGAACACAGGTGTCAGCTGTGGCCCTCCAGCTGTTACCATCATGATGTAGTTTTGCAGCAGCTGGAGGTAGTGAGTTTGACCCTCCGGTATAGTGGTATCAGTTGCTATGTTGTGAGTAGAGATGAGCTAATCTACAGTAGGAATGGAGCGAAGCGCTTTCTATCTGCATTCAGCTTATCAGGCTGCAGGCTTTGCAGTCCGCTCTGCTTGCTGCCGCTTCTCCCTGGGTGCTGGGATCCAGTTTCCCAGGACTGGATCCATCTTTTCCCAGCACTCGGGGAGGAGTGACACAGAGTAGAATAGCCCACAGTCTGATAAGCTGAATGCAGATATAGGAATGAGGCACTTCACTTCATTTGTACTGTAGATTCACTCATCTCTAATTGTAATGATGGTGGTGGTCATGGTGCTGATAACTGATGGCTATTTAGACATGTACAGTATTAGGCATAGAAAAATGTTTTATTTTAATTTTATATATGTGTTTTTGGTTTTTCTTTATAAATCCTAAAATTTGCTGTAACCTGTAGCTGAAATATGTGCCCCATGCTGGGCCCATCAGCTACAGCACAATCCTCATACTGCCTGATAGATATTAGACAGACATGTGATAGATAGATAGATAGATAGATAGATAGATAGATAGATAGGAGGAGAGAGAGAAAGATTATAGATAGATAGGAGAGAGATGATAGATACATAGATAAGAGATAGATAGATAAAGGAGATAGATAGATTTAATAATAGGTAAGGGCCAGAGTTGTCCTTGAAGGATGGGCCGCTGGCCTGCTACTCATGGGCCACTGCTATGTGGCTGCCCCCCAGGCTAAAATTTGCCAGCCAGCCCCTGTGTGTATAGCCAGCTATGTTGTCAGGTTGGGGACAGGAGGATACAAGACAGGTGAGTCCCTGTGCTGGCACCCGCCCTGCTGTCCCTCCCAACTTACCACAACTGCCCTAAGTGGCAGCAGACAACTGGGCAACAGGTGAAAACACAGAAACACGGACAATACCAACAAACACAATGAATCGTAGTCAACAAGTTGGTAGTCGCAGTGCCAAATCAGAAGTCAAAGGGGAAGTCGAGAAGCCAAAAAAGAGAATCAGGGAACCAGGAAATAAATCAAGATAAACGCTAGGTCAAGGGATACTGAGGCTCTATCGCAGGCAAGGGAGCATGCTAGGGGTAGTAGTCTAATGGAAGCCGGAGTCCCAGCCCCAGGATGTGATTGGGGCTGAAACTCCAGCCTCCAGCACACACAATGGAGCTGACTGGCGGTGCCGGCCTCCAGTCAGCAAGTACTTAGTAGAATTAGCTGTGCCGGCCGAGGAAGAGAAGTCCCGGCTGCGGCACAGTAACCATGGACGCCGAAGACCCACTAGCAACCGGCCGCGCTGATTGTCAGGTTCACCGTCTAAGAGGCCAGCCGGCAGTGCGGGGAGCCGGCTTGTGACATATGTACTACATTAGTGCTCGCTGTAAGGAAAATACAAAGCTGACTGAAACTCCATCTAGCAAAATGAGTAGTTTGTCAGGGGTTATGGGTTTGTCTTTAATAAACGCATGTTCACATTGAGGAATAGGCAAGAAATTTCAAGCAAAATCCGCACTTAATTTACACGCATTCTGCTTGAAATTACGTCTGTAAAATATGTACAGAGCAATGGCCCATTGTGTTCAATGGGAAGCTCCGCTCTGTCGTTCACTCGGTGGAATTTACGTATGGAATGTTCCAGACAAATTCCACTAGAGAAATCCCATAGAAGTCACTGGGGCTTTGAATTTACACTTTCCTCTTGAATTTTATCAGAGAAGAAGAAGAAGAAATTTCAAGCAGGAAACTTCAATTCCTCATCTATTCCTCAGTTTGAACATACCCTTACTCCTTTAGGCCCCGTTCACACTAAGCAAAGTGTGTCCTGCGGTGAATGAATGGAAGGGTATGCGCGCATCCGCTTCCTCCCCTCTCCGCTCAAAGAATTGAAATGTCATTTCTTTGAGAGGAGATCGGCGGGAGCGGACGCGCGCTTTCCCATTCCCTTTTTTGCTCAATGTGAACAGGGCCTCATAGTAAACCGGACATACTTTTATGCTGACTGAACCATAAGTCAATGGGGCGGTCCCTGGTGGCTTTTTCACTCCCCACAACATTGATTGATAGATCTCTCCCTGTTTGGCCATAGGGAGATTTATATAAATAGGCAGAAGCTTCAATGACTTGTGGTTCAGGCAGCATCAAATGGATTACAGGTTCCCTTTAAGACACATCAGGGGAGATTTATCAAACATGGTGTAAAGCGAAACTGGCTCAGTTGCCCCTAGCGACCAATCAGATTCCACCTTTCATTCCTCACAGACTCTTTGGAAAATGAAAGGTGGACTCTGATTGGTTGCTAGGGGCAACTGAGCCAGTTTCACTTTACACCATGTTTGATAAATCTCCCCCATGGGTCATAAATACCTAAAAACATCCATACATTACGGTATAGATTATATAGAAGCCAGTGGATTTGCTCAATATAAGACCCCAAGTTTGCTCATCTCTATTTATCTCCCAGAATGCACCTACCTTTGGCGTCTTTATCACATAGCTTAATATCATGGCAGCTGTGATATCGCAGACAACAGGTGGTGTTTCCTGGACCCTTCTCTGGGCAAACAACCGGTGCTGGGAAATGCTGGTTTTCGGCGGTCCTTTAGTGACACACTTTACTGTATGGATACAATGGGGGTGCGATTAATCACGGACCACCTGCCTCATTGTAATGGATTCTTGTTCAGTTTTTATTGAGGCTATGTGGTAACTTACTGCAAAGCGAGGACGGAATCATGACCATCCACAGCAAGGCAAGTCCTGCCTGCATCCTACTAGGTCCTCCTGGAAGCATTGCTGCCTGAAGGCAAAACAATCGCCATATTATGTCACTAGTCGCCATATAATAGTGATAGTAAATGACCCCCTACTCTTCTTAAAGGGGTGTCCACATCTGACTATCCACCGGACAGGGGGATAATGAGCTGATCATGGGGAGTCTGACAGCTGGGACCCTACTGGTCCCGGATTATGGACCCCAGTCTATAGATAGAATGGAGTGGAGTTCCTTATGCACCCCACCGCTCCTTTCATTATCTATGGTTGCTACAGGAAACAGCCAAACATTGCGCACAGTCGTTTCCACAGCTCCCATAGAGAATCCCCTTTCTTGAGATTGCAGGAAACCCTCCACAAGCAACTACTTATCCCATATCCTGGGGATGGGAAAACTAAGGGGGGTTAAAGGGGTACTCCGGTGAATTTTTTGTTTTTTTTTAAATCCACTGGTGGGAGAAAATTATACAGATTTGTAATTTACTTCTATTTAAAAATCTCAATTATGCCAGTACTTATCACCTGCTGTATGCCCTGCAGGAAGTGGTGTATTCTTTCCGGTCTGACACAGTACTCTCTGATGCCACCTCTGTCCATGTCAGGAACTGTCCAGAGCCGTAGAAAATCCCCATAGAAAACCCCCCCTGCTCTGGACAGTTCCTGACATGGACAGAGGTGGCAGCAGAGAGTAATGGGTCAGACTGAAAAGAATACACCACTGCCTGCAGGACATACAGCAGCTGAAAAGTACTGGAAGACTTGGCACCAGTTGATTAAAAAAATAATTTTTCAGGGTATAAACCCACACACCGTATACGCAGCGTATTTACTGCTGCGATACGCAGCAAATACGCAGCAGATTAGATCTAATAACTGAACCCAGCATCAAATCTTACAAACACACAGTCATCTGCTGCGTATTTGTGTTGCGTATTACGGTGTGATGGGGGTTTGTACCCTCAACAAAGTACCAGCAACCTCCACCCACAGCTGCTGATTGTCAGTTATCCATGCTGTGTATAGGCAGTCAACTGTCAATCAGCAGCTTGAGGGCGGAGAGAAGGGTGTGACAAGAATCCTATTCTCCTGCATATTAGGAGAACTGAATGATGTAAGTAATACACCGATCTGCTCAGCATTTCTGTCACTAGTTTATGCTGCCCTCATTTATCGCAGCATAAACCTAGTGACAGATTCCCTTTAAGAGGTCACTGTCAATTCAGCAACATTTGTAAATCTATAATCTTAAGTGTTAAAATGCATTTGGAAAATAAATGTATTAAGTTTGTCTCACCTAAATGGACGTTCTCACTCTATAAAGTCTTGGTCGGCCTATGATCTGGAGGTAAGGGCTCTATATATTAGGATGGAAATTCCCTGGATCCTTTGATGTCCATTGCCAAGGGTGGAGTAAGAGAAATAAGAATAGTTTTATCAATTGGCTCTTGAAGGTGAAGACATGTGATGGAGAACATAAGGGCCCCTCTGTGTAGCATGCTCCCTATCTGTGTACCCACTGATACCTGGGGCAGCTATTGTCATCCTTACAATCCCCTAGCGTGTTCTCTTCTCAGCTTTCATAAAACGTCTTTCTTTCCTGTGGTTCAGCTCAAGCGGTTGTAAAAAAGAATAGAGTTTAGATAACGTTCAGTATGATATGGCATATCCAGGAGGAAAAGAGAAAAAATATGCAGAAAAATTAACTATGCGCCCCCAGCCCTTATGTGCAGTATGACTGTGATTTTCAAGCCTGGCCATTAAGGGGAAGTCCAGAAATGTTGTTTTCTTTCATATCAACTGGTGTCAGAAAGTAATATATATTGTAATTTATTTCTATTTAAAATTCTCACATCTTATAGTACTTAACAGCTGCTGTATGTCCTGCAGGAAGTGGTGTATTCTTTCCAGTCTGACACAGTGCTCTCTGCCGCCACCTCTGTCCAAGCAGGAATTGTCCAGAGTAGTAGAAAATCCCCATAGAAAACCTCTCCTGCCCTGGATAGTTCCTGACATGGACAAAGGTGGCAGCAGAGAGCACTGTGTCAGACTGAAGAGAATACCTTCAGGACATACAGCAGCTGATAAGGATGGGAAGACTGGAAATTTATTAATCGGAGTTATTTACACACCATTTTGAAGAAATTTTTTTGTTTAGCTGGATAACCCCTGTGTGTGTGTGTGTGTGTGTGTGTGTGTGTGTATATATATATATATATATATATATATATATATATATATATATATATATATTTATCGGGTTCTGCTTCAATAACCCCAACTCCACCTGCTACATCTAGCAGTAAATAAGTTGGTTTCAGACTATTCGACCTTAATAAAGTAGGGGGCGCCATATCCCCTAATAAGACAATTATGGCTCTGCTTACTAAGCAGATTGTCCGTTTCGCTTTAGTAAGCATAAAAGTGGTGACAACCATGGAGAGCCCCTTTAAACAGTATGAGGATTTACTATGACTGCATTATTGTACACTGATCTAATGGAGAATGAAGTACCACATTTATCAGAGCTTTTACTTTTCATCTATAAGAAGGTCACAGGCACACGGAGGAGATTTATCAAACATGGTGTAAAGTCAAACTGGCTCAGTTGCCCCTAGCAACCAATCAGATTCCACCTTTCTTTCCTCACAGACTCTTTAGAAAATGAAAGGTGGAATCTGATTGGTTGCTAGCGGCAACTGGGCCAGTTTCACTTTACACCATGTTTGATAAATCTCCCCCAGTGATCTTTGGTTGCACCCTAAATCACTGTGTAGCCCCAGGGTCACATGACCAGTAAACACTTGTACCCCATAGATGTGAACAAAGAAGTTTGGAGTCACTTTTTTTTCCAGGTGAACTAAGCAGGCAGAATTTTTTTTTTTTTTAATAAAAAGTAAGCATTGTGCTGTGGGCTCCCCCTTCCCCTCTCGCAGCATGCTGTCTCACACTGATACACAGTCACTGAGAGAGTAATACTGCTGCAATGCTGCAGTAATTACGGTAAGAGTAGGGTTTTGGTGACTGAGGTTAACAAAAATGGATAGAAACCATGTGGACAGGCAAAGAGAACAATAAGCTTGGCACGATGAAGATGCCACTTCCTACATATGGCAAGGTGCCAACACTCCCAGGTACTAGGTACATGAGATATGTAACATGCTTAAAGGAATAGTTCAGAAAATTTCTTTCAAATCAACTGGTGCCAGAAATGTGTAATTTACTTCTATTGAAAGTAGTACTAGTACTTTTCAGCTGCTGTATGTCCTGCAGGAAGTGGTGTATTCTTGCCTGTCTGTAGGGCAGGAGAGGTTTTCTATCTGCTACTGCTCTGGACATGGAAAGAGGTGGCAGCAGAGAGCAGAGAGCATGCTGCGAGAGGGGAAGGGGATGCTTACTTTTTATCAAAAAGACTCTGCCTAAGTTCACCTGGAAAAAAAGGGATTCCATTTGATAGTAATCTTCTTTGTTCACCTTTAGGGGTACAAGTGTTTACTGGTCATGTGACCCTGGGGCTACACAGTGATTTAGGGTGCAACTACTGACCCCAGAGTCTATGTGGATTTCACTTCATGGCTTCATTCATCATTGTGAATGTACAATTATTAGGAGTCTGACCACCATGGTCCTCACCGACCAAGAGAATCAAGGGGCCCTGTGAATCAAGTGAAAGTGCAAATGAATGACCACCACTTCAATCACTCTCTATGGGACCTAAAGGGATAGTTCACCCCAAAAAACTACTTTTCTTTTAAATCAACTGGTGCCAGAGATTTGTAATTTACTTTTATTAAAAAATCTTAAGTCTCCCAGTACTTATCATCTGCTGTATGTCCTGCAGAAAGTGGTATTCTTTCCAGTCTGGAGAGCAGGAGAGGTTTTCTATGGGGATTTCCTACTGCTCTGGATAGTTCCTGGCATGGACAGAGGTGGCAGCAGAGAGCACTGTGTCAGACTGGAAAGAATGCACCACTTCCTGTAGGACATACAGCAGCTGATAAGTACTGAAATACTTGAGATTTTTATAGAAGTAAATTACAAATCTGTGGCACTTGCTGGGACTAGTTGATTTGAATGAATTTTTGGGGGGTGAATAACACCTTCTAAGTAATAGCTGACTGATCTCTCCTTCAGTCCCATGCAAGAGAATAAAAACCCTGTTTATGCAAGGCTTTGGATACAAAGCAACTTTCCAAAACCATGTGACCTTGTGTTAGAGACACAAATGGTAAAATTGCTGAGGACACAAGAGGAGCCAACGACTATACTGTCGATAATCTGATGACCATTAACCACCAATGGTGAGTGATGTAATTTACCTATAGCGTCATGGTAACACAGGGTTGTCTAGAACAAGTTCCGCTCTTTGTCATTCTAGGTGTGCGTTTGGACATAGGTTGTCCTAAATGGACAGAGAGCATCCTAGGTGTGTGTATGGACATGGGTTGTCTTAAATGGACAGACCTGACAGCATCCTAGGTGTGCGTTTGGACATAGGTTGTCCTAAATGGAGAGACAGCATCCTAGGTGTGGTGTTTGGACATGGGTTGTCCTAAAATGGACAGACAGCATCCTAGGTGTGCGTTTGGACATAGGTTGTCCTAAAGGGACAGACAGCATCCTAGATGTGCGTTTGGACATGGGTTGTCTTAAATGGACAGAGAGCATCCTAGGTGTGCGTTTGGACATAGGTTGTCCTGAAGGGACAGACAGCATCCTAGGTGTGTGTTTGGACATAGGTTGTCCTAAATGGACAGACAGCATCCTAGGTGTGTGCTTGGACACAGGTTGTGCTAAATAGACAGACAGACATCCTAGGTGTGTGCTTGGACATAGTTTGTCCTAAATGGACAGACAGCATCCTACGTGTGCGCTTGGACATAGGTTGTCCTAAATGGACAGACAGCATCCTAGGTGTGTGCTTGGACATAGGTTGTCCTGAATGGACAGACAGCATCCTAGGTGTGTGCTTGGACACAGGTTGTGCTAATAGACAGACAGCATCGTAGGTGTGCGCTTGGACATAGGTTGTCCTAAATGGACAGACACCATTCTAGGTGTGTGCTTGGACATAGTTTGTCCCTAAATGGAGAGACAGCATCCTAGGTGGTGTGTTTGGACATAGGTTGTCCCGGACATGGACAGACAGCATCCTAGGTGTGTGCTTGGACATAGGTTGTCCTAAATGGACAGACAGCATCCTAGGTGTGCGTTAGGACATAGTCGTCTTAAATGGAGAGACAGCAGCAGAGAAAGTTCAAGATGCAAAGAACAATAAATGACTCAAATGGGTCAGAACCACCTTTCATTTTGCCCAGTTTGGCTTGTCATTGCTTATAGATGGTGTCTAAAAACAAGTGACACCCCTGTCCACCTTCTCCACGAATGTCTACCGTATTTGCCACAACAATACAACGATAAATATACAACATCTAAAAAGGGTCGTCCATCAGTAATACAGTCAAAGTGCTCAAAACTGGTTGGCGTAAGTTCTCCAGAAGGTTTGCAGAAGGTCACACAGCTGGGTTCGCTGCCCCCCTCATGTGAATGGTCTGATGTCTGACCAAGTGGGAACTTCGAGAGAAGGACTTTCCGCACTCTGCACAGGTGAAAGGTCTTTCTCCCGTATGGACCTTCTGGTGTCTCACCAAATGGGAGCTGTGGCCAAAACATTTGCCGCATTCCGTGCAGAGATACGGCTTCTCACCGTGTGGACCCGCTGGTGGATGATAAGGTTGGAGCTGCTGATGAACCTCTTACCGCGTCATTACAGGCATACGGCCTCTCTCCCGTGTGGACTCTTTGGTGCATCACCAAGTAGGAGCCACTTATGAAGCTCTTCAGGCATATTTTGCAGGTGTGAGGCGTTCTCCTGTATGGGTCCGTCTATGGACGATCAGGCTGGCGTTTTGGGTGAAACTCTTGCCGCATTCTTTGCAAATGTAAGTTTTTGGTTCTGTCCGAGTCCTCTTGGCTACGATTTTGTCTGGTTTGTATGTGACATGCTTCCTACATCTGAGACGGTCACCCGTTTGGACTCCTTGATGTCTGGTAGGGTTTAGGCTCCTATCATGTTTGACCAGTTTCTTTCCTCGGTATGGCCTGCTTTGTGTTCTAGAAAAGCTGATCGCTCCTCAAAGCAGTCCCCACACTCACTACATGTGTGTACTGGGGGCGCTCGGGCTCTCTGTCCCTCTACGGTCTCAGCGCTGTCATCCTGCTCCTTGGATGGTAGGTCTTCCATCTCTACAGGACTCTCTCT
>NW_027209045.1:0-36063 GCF_027789765.1 Dendropsophus ebraccatus
TACAGAGCAGCACTATATATACTGTACGACATTACAGAGCAGCACTATATATACTGTACGAATTACAGAGCAGCACTATATACTGTACATTACAGAGCAGCACTATATACTGTACAGGACATTACAGAGCAGCACTATATACTGTACAGGACATTACAGAGCAGCACTATATACTGTACAGGACATTACGAGCAGCACTATATACTGTACAGGACATTACAGAGCAGCACTATATACTGTAGACATTACAGAGCAGCACTATATAACTGTACATTACAGAGCAGGCACTATATACTGTACAGGAAATTACAGAGCAGCACTATATACTGTACAGGACATTACATAGCAGCACTATATATACTGTACAGGACATTACAGAGCAGCACTATATAACTGTACATTACAGAGCAGCACTATATATACTGTACATTACAGAGCAGCACTATATATACTGTACATTACAGAGCAGCACTATATATACTGTACATTACAGAGCAGCACTATATATACTGTACATTACAGAGCAGCACTATATATACTGTACATTACAGAGCAGCACTTATACTGTACAGGACATTACAGAGCAGCACTATATACTGTACAGGACATTACAGAACAGCACTATATACTGTACAGGCATTACAGAGCAGCACTATATATACTGTACAGGACATTACAGAGCAGTCACTATATATACTGTACCATTACGAGAGCAGCACTATATATACTGTACAGACATTACAGAGCAGCACTATATATACTGTACAGGACATTACAGAGCAGCACTATATATACTGTACATTACAGAGCAGCACTATATATACTGTACATTACAGAACAGCACTATATATACTGTACAGGACATTACAGAGCAGCACTATATACTGTACATTACAGAGCAGCACTTTATACTGTACATTACAGAGCAGCACTATATATACTGTACAGGACATTACAGAGCAGCACTATATATACTGTACATTACAGAGCGGCACTATATATACTGTACATTACAGAGCGGCACTATATATATACTGTACAGGACTTAGCAGCACTATATATACTGTACAGGACATTACAGAGCAGCACTATATATACTGTACATTACAGAGCAGCACTATATATACTGTACAGGACATTACAGAGCAGCACTATATACTGTACAGGACATTACAGAGCAGCACTATATATACTGTACAGGACATTACAGAGCAGCACTATATTACTGTACAGGACATTACAGAGCAGCACTATATACTGTACATTACAGAGCAGCACTATATATACTGTACTGGACATTACAGAGCAGCACTATATATACTGTACAGGACATTACAGAGCAGCACTATATATACTGTACTTACAGAGCAGCACTATATACTGTACATTACTTACAGAGCAGCACTATATCTGTACTGGACATTACAGAGCAGCACTATATACTGTACAGGACATTAACAGAGCAGCACTATATACGTACTGGACATTACAGAGCAGCACTATATACTGTAAGGCATTACAGAGCAGCACTATATCACTGTACAGGACTTACAGAGCAGCACTATATAACTGTACAGGAATTACAGAGCAGCACTATATACTGTACGGACTTACAGAGCAGCACTATATACTGTACAATTACAGAGCAGCACTATATACTGTACATTACAGAGCAGCACTATATACTGTACAGGACATTACAGAGCAGCACTATATATACTGTACAGTACAGAGCAGCACTATATATACTGTACAGGACATTACAGAGCAGCACTATATACGTACAGGACATTACAGAGCAGCACTATATACGTACAGGACATTACAGAGCAGCACTATATATACTGTACAGGACATTACAGAGCAGCACTATATATACTGTACAGTACAGAGCAGCACTATATATACTGTAGCATTACAGAGCAGCACTATATACTGTACAGGACATTACAGAGCAGCACTATATATACTGTACAGAACATTACAGAGCAGCACTATATATACTGTACAGGACATTACAGAGCAGCACTATATACTGTACAGGACATTACAGAGCAGCACTATATATACTGTACAGGACATTACAGAGCAGCACTATATATACTGTACAGGACATTACAGAGCAGCACTATATATACTGTACAGGACATTACAGAGCAGCACTATATACTGTACAGGACATTACAGAGCAGCACTATATACTGTACAGACATTACAGAGCAGCACTATATATACTGTACATTACAGAGCAGCACTATATATACTGTACAGGACATTACAGAGCAGCACTATATATACTGTACAGGACATTACAGAGCAGCACTATATACTGTACATTACAGAGCAGCACTATATATACTGTACAGACATTACAGAGCAGCACTATATATACTGTACAGGACATACAGAGCAGCACTATATACTGTACATTACAGAGCAGCACTATATATACTGTACAGGACATTACAGAGCAGCACTATATATACTGTAAGACATTACAGAGCAGCACTATATACTGTACAGGACATTACAGAGCAGCACTATATATACTGTAAGGACATTACAGAGCAGCACTATATATACTGTACAGGACATTACGAGCAGCACTATATACTGTACAGGACATTACAGAGCAGCACTATATATGTACAGGACATTTACAGAGCAGCACTATATACTGTACATTACAGAGCAGCACTATATTATACAGGACATTACAGAGCAGCACTATATATACTGTACATTACAGAGCAGCACTATATACTGTACAGGACATTACAGAGCAGCACTATATATACTGTACAGAGACATTACAGAGCAGCACTATATATACTGTCATACAGAGCAGCACTATATATACTGACATTGCAGCACTATATATATACTGTACAGGACATTACAGAGCAGCACTATATATACTGTACATTACAGAGCAGCCTATATATACTGTACAGACATTACAGAGCAGCACTATATATACTGTACAGGACATTACAGAGCAGCACTATATATACTGTACAATTACAGAGCAGCACTATATATACTGTAACATTACAGAGCAGCACTATATATACTGTACAGGACATTACAGAGCAGCACTATATATACTGTACATTACAGAGCAGCACTATATACTGTACAGGACATTACAGAGCAGCACTATATATACTGTACAGGACATTACAGAGCAGCACTATATATACTGTACAGGACATTACAGAGTCAGGCACTATATATACTGTACAGGACAAGAGCAGCACTATATATACTGTACATGACAGAGCAGCACTATATACTGTACAGGACAGAGCAGCACTATATATACTGTACAGGACATTACAGAGCAGCACTATATATACTGTACAGGACATTACAGAGCAGCACTACTATATACTGTACAGGACATTACAGAGCAGCACTATATATACTGTACATTACAGAGCAGCACTATATATACTTGTACAGGACATTACAGAGCAGCACTATATATACTGTACATTACAGAGCAGCACTATATACTGTAGGACATTACAGAGCAGCACTATATATACTGTACATTACAGAGCAGCACTATATATACTGTACAGGACATTACAGAGCAGCACTATATATACTGTACAGGACATTACAGAGCAGCACTATATATACTGTACAGGACATTACAGAGCAGCACTATATATACTGTACAGGACATTACAGAGCAGCACTATATATACTGTACATTACAGAGCAGCACTATATATACTGTACATTACAGAGCAGCACTATATATACTGTACATTACAGAGCAGCACTATATATACTGTACATTACAGAGCAGCACTATATACTGTACAGGACATTACAGAGCGGCACTATATACTGTACAGGACATTACAGAGCGGCACTATATATACTGTACATTACAGAGCAGCACTATATATACTGTACAGGACATACAGAGCAGCACTATATATACTGTACAGGACATTACAGAGCAGCACTATATACTGTACAGGACATTACAGAGCAGCGCTATATACTGGACAGTACAGAGCAGCACTATATATACTGTACATTACAGAGCAGCACTATATATACTGTACAGGACATTACAGAGCAGCACTATATACTGTACAGGACATTACAGAGCAGCACTATATATCTGTACAGGACATTACAGAGCAGCACTATATATACTGTACATTACAGAGCAGCACTATATACTGTACATTACAGAGCAGCACTATATATACTGTACATTATTACAGAGCAGCACTATATACTGTACAGGACATTACAGAGCAGCACTTATATCCTGTACAGTACATTACAGAGCAGCACTATATATACTGTACAGGACATTACAGAGCAGCACTATATACTGTACAGGACATTACAGAGCAGCACTATATATACTGTACAGGACATTACAGAGCAGCACTATATACTGTACAGGACATTACAGAGCAGCACTATATATTACTGTACATTACAGAGCAGCACTATATAATACTGTACAGGACATTACAGAGCAGCACTATATACTGTACAGGACATTACAGAGCAGCACTATATATACTGTACATTACAGAGCAGCACTATATACTGTACAGGACATTACAGAGCAGCACTATATATACTGTACAGACATTACAGAGCAGCACTATATATACGTACATTACAGAGCAGCACTATATATACTGTACAGGACATTACAGAGCAGCACTATATATACTGTACATTACAGAGCAGCACTATATATACTGTACAGGACATTACAGAGCAGCACTATATATACTGTACAGGACATTACAGAGCAGCACTATATACTGTACAGGACATTACAGAGGCAGCACTATATATACTGTACATTACAGAGCAGCACTATATACTGTACAGGACATTACAGAGCAGCACTATATATACTGTACATTACAGAGCAGCACTATATACTGTACAGGACATACAGAGCAGCACTATATATACTGTACATTACAGAGCAGCACTATATACTGTACATTACATTACAGAGCAGCACTATATACTGTACAGGACATTACAGAGCAGCACTATATATACTGTACCATTACAGAGCAGCACTATATATACTGTACATTACAGAGCAGCACTATATACTGTACAGGACATTACAGAGCAGCACTATATACTGTACAGGACATTACAGAGCAGCAATATATACTGTACAGGACATACGAGCAGCACTATATAATACTGTACATTACAGAGCAGCACTATATATACTGTACAGGACATTACAGAGCAGCACTATATATACTGTACATTACAGGAGCAGCACTATATACTGTACATGTACATTACAGAGCAGCACTATATACTGTACAGGACATTACAGAAGCAGCACTATAAATACTGTACAGGACAGAGCAGCACTATATATTACTGTACATTACAGAAGCAGCACTATATATACTAGTACAGGACATTACAGAGCAGCACTATATACTATACGGACATTACAGAGCAGCACTATATATACTGTACATTACAGAGCAGCACTATATACTGTACAGGACATTACAGAGCAGCACTATATATACTGTACAGGACATTACAGAGCAGCACTATATATACTGTACATTACAGAGCAGCACTATATATACTGTACAGGACATTACAGAGCAGCACTATATATACTGTAGCAGGACATTACAAGAGCAGCACTATATACTGTACAGGAATTACAGAGCAGCACTATATATACTGTACATTACAGAGCAGCACTATATATACTGTAACATTACAGAGCAGCACTATATACTGTACAGGACATTACAGAAGCAGCACTATATACTGTACATTACAGAGCAGCACTATATATACTGTACAGTGACATACAGAGCAGCACTATATATACTGTACAGGACATTACAGAGCAGCACTATATACTGTACAGGTACATTACAGAGCGAGCACTATTATACTGTACATATACAGAGCAGCACTATATACTGTACATTACAGAGCAGCACTATATACTGTACAGGACATTACAGAGCAGCACTATATACTGTAGACATTACAGAGCAGCACTATATACTGTACAGGACATTACAGAGTCAGGCACTATATATACTGTACAGGACATTACAGAGCAGCACTATATATACTGTACAGGACATGACAGAGCAGCACTATATATACTGTACATTACAGAGCAGCACTATATACTGTACAGGACATTACAGAGCAGTACTATATACTGTACAGGACATTACAGAGCAGTACTATATACTGTACAGGACATTACAGAGCAGCACTATATACTGTACAGGACAGAGCAGCACTATATATACTGTACAGGACATTACAGAGCAGCACTATATACTGTACATTACAGAGCAGCACTATATATACTGTACAGGACATTACAGAGCGGCACTATATACTGTACAGGACATTACAGAGCAGTACTATATACTGTATAGGACATTACAGAGCAGCACATATTATACTGCCTGTACATTACAGAGCAGCAACTATATACTGTACAGGGACATTACAGAGCAGCACTATATATACTGTACATTACAGAGCAGCACTATATATACTGTACAGGACATTACAGAGCAGCACTATATATACTGTACATTACAGAGCAGCACTATATACTGTACAGGACATTACAGAGCAGCACTATATACTGTACAGGACAGAGCAGCACTATATATACTGTACAGGACATTACAGAGCAGCACTATATATACTGTACATTACAGAGCAGCACTATATACTTGTACAGGACATTACATGAGCAGCACTAATATACTGTACAGGACATTACAGAGCAGCACTATATATACTGTACAGGACATTACAGAGCAGCACTATATATACTGTACAGGACATTACAGAGCAGCACTATATACTGTTACATGACATTACAGAGCGGTACTATATACTGTACAGGACATTACAGAGCAGCACTATATATACTGTACATTACAGTAGCAGCACTATATATACTGTACATTACAGAGCAGCACTATATATACTGTACAATTACAGAGCAGCACTATATATACTGTACAGGCATTACAGAGCAGCACTATATATACTGTAACATTACAGAGCAGCACTATATACTGTACAGGACATTACAGAGCAGCACTATATACTGTACAGGACATTACAGAGCAGCACTATATATACTGTACAGGACATTACAGAGCAGCACTATATACTGTACTTACAGAGCAGCAGTATATACTGTACAGGACATTACAGAGCAGCAGTATATACGGTACAGGACAATTACAGAGCAGCACTATATACTGTACATTACAGAGCAGCACTATATATACTGTATCATTACAGAGCGCACTATATATACTGTACAGGGACATTACAGAGCGGCACTATAGTACTTGTACAGGACATTACAGAGCAGTCACTATATATACTGTACAGGACATTACAGAGCAGCACTATATATACTGTTACATTACAGAGCAGCACTATATACTGTACAGGACATTACAGAGCAGCACTATATATACTGTACATTATAGAGCAGCACTATATATACTGTACAGGACATTACAGAGCAGCACTATATATACTGTACATTATAGAGCAGCACTATATATACTGTACAGGACATTACAGAGCAGCACTATATATACTGTACATTACAGAGCAGCACTAGATATACTGTACATTACAGAGCAGCACTATATACTGTACAGGACATTACAGAAGCACTATATATACTGTACTTATAGAGCAGCACTATATATACTGTACAGGACATTACAGAGCAGCACTATATACTGTACAGGACATTACAGAGCAGCACTATATATACTGTACATTACAGAGCAGCACTATATACTGTACATTACAGAGCAGCACTAGATATACTGTACATTACAGAGCAGGCACTATATACTGTACAGGACATTACAGAGCAGCACTATATACTGTACAGGACATTACAGAGCAGCACTATATATACTGTACAGACATTACAGAGCAGCACTATATTACTGTACAGGACATTACAGAACAGCACTATATACTGTACAGGACATTACTGAGCAGCACTATATACTGTACAGGACATTACAGAGCAGCGCTATATACTGTACAGGACATTACAGAGCAGTACTATATACTGTACAATACAGAGCAGCACTATATATACTGTACAGGACATTACAGAGCGGCGCTATATACTGTACAGGACATTACAGAGCAGCACTATATATACTGTACATTACAGAGCAGCACTATATATACTGTACAGGGACATTACAGAAGCAGCACTATATATACTGTACAGGACAGTTACAGAGCAGCACTATATACTGTACATTACAGAGCAGACACTATATATACTGTACAGGACATTACAGAGCAGCACTATATATACTGTACATTACAGAGCAGCACTATATATACTGTACAGGACATTACAGAGCAGCACTATATATACTGTACAGGACATTACAGAGCGGCACTATATACTGTACAGGACATTACAGAGCAAGCACTATATATACTGTACATAACAGAGCAGCACTATATACTGTACAGGACATTACAGAGCAGCACTATATACTGTACATTACAGAGCAGCACTATATATACTGTACATTACAGAGCAGCACTATATACTGTACAGGACATTACAGAGCAGCACTATATATACTGTACATTACAGAGCAGCACTATATACTGTACATTACATTACAGAGCAGCACTATATACTGTAGCAGGACATTACAGAGCAGCACTATAATACTGTACAGGACAGAGCAGCACTATATATACTGTACATTACAGAGCAGCACTATATACTGTACATTACATTACAGAGCAGCACTATATACTGTAGCAGGACTTACAGAGCAGCACTATAATACTGTACAGGACAGAGCAGCACTATATATACTGTACATTACAGAGCAGCACTATATATACTGTACAGGACATTACAGAGCAGCCACTATATATACTGTACATTACAGAGCAGCACTATATACTGTACATTACATTACAGAGCAGCACTATATACTGTACAGGACATTACAGAGCAGCACTATAATACTGTACAGGACAGAGCAGCACTATATATACTGTACATTTACAGAGCAGCACTATATACTGTACATTACAGAGCAGCACTATATATACTGTACATGACAGAGCGGCACTATAGATACTGTACATTACAGAGCAGCACTATATTACTGTACAGGACATTACAGAACAGCACTTATATACTGTACAGGACATTACAGAGCAGCACTATATATACTGTACATTACAGAGCAGCACTATATATACTGTACAGGACATTACAGAGCAGCACTATATATACTGTACAGGACATTACAGAGGCAGCACTATATATACTGTACATTGCAGAGCAGCACTATAACTGTACATACAGAGCAGCACTATATACTGTACATTAAAGAGCAGCACTATTACTGTACAGGACATTACAGAGCAGCACTATATACTGTACATTACAGAGCAGCACTATATACTGTACAGGACATTACAGAGCAGCACTATATATACTGTACAGGACATTACAGAGCAGCACTATATATACTGTACAGGACATGACAGAGCAGCACTATATATACTGTACATTACAGAGCAGCACTATATACTGTACAGGACATTACAGAGCAGCACTATATATACTGTACAGGACATTACAGAGCAGCACTATATATACTGTACAGGACAGAGCAGCACTATATATACTGTACAGGACATTACAGAGCAGCACTATATACTGTACATTACAGAGCAGCACTATATATACTGTACATTACATTACAGAGCGGCACTATATACTGTACAGGACATTACAGAGCAGTACTATATACTGTATAGGACATTACAGAGCAGCACTATATATACTGTACATTACAGAGCAGCACTATATACTGTACAGGACATTACAGAGCAGCACTATATATACTGTACATTACAGAGCGGCACTATATACTGTACAGGACATTACAGAGCAGCACTATATATACTGTACATTACAGAGCAGCACTATATATACTGTACAGGACATTACAGAGCAGCACTATATACTGTACAGAACAGAGCAGCACTATATATACTGTACAGGACATTACAGAGCAGCACTATATATACTTGTACATTACAGAGCAGCACTATATACTGTAACAGGACATTACTGAGCAGCACTATATATACTGTACAGGACATTACAGAGCAGCACTATATACTGTACAGGACATTACAGAGCGGCACTATATATACTGTACAGGACATTACAAAGCAGCACTATATACTGTACAGGACATTACAGGGCGGTACTATATACTGTACAGGACATTACAGAGCAGCAACTATATATACTGTACATTACAGAGCAGCACTATATACTGTACCATTACAGAGCAGCACTATATATACTGGACATTACAGAGCAGCACTATATATACTGTACAGGACATTACAGAGCAGCACTATATATACTGTACATTACAGAGCAGCACTATATACTGTACAGGACATTACAGAGCAGCACTATATACTGTATCAGGACATTACAGAGCAGCACTATATACTGTACAGGACATTACAGAGCAGCACTATATACTGTACATTACAGAGCAGCAGTATATACTGTACAGGACATTACAGAGCAGCAGTATATACTGTACAGGACATTACAGAGCAGCACTATATACTGTACATTACAGAGCAGCACTATATAGATAACTGTACCAGGACATTACAGAGCAGCACTATATACCTGTACATTACAGAGCAGCACTATATACTGTACAGGACATTACAGAGCAGCACTATATCTGTACAGACATTACAGAGCAGCACTATATACTGTACATTACAGAGCAGCACTATATATACTGTACAGGACATTACAGAGCGGCACTATATATACTGTACATTACAGAGCAGCACTATATAACTGTACATTACAGAGCAGCACTATATATACTGTACAGGACATTACAGAGCAGCACTATATACTGTACAGGACATTACAGAGCAGCACTATATATACTACTGTACAGGACATTACAGAGCAGCACTATATACTGTACATTACAGAGCAGCACTATATATACTGTACATTACAGAGCAGCACTATATATATTATACTGTACATTACAGAGCAGCACTATATATACTGTACATTACAGAGCAGCACTATATTACTGTACATTACAGAGCAGCACTATATATACTGTACAGGACATTACAGAGCAGCACTATATATACTGTACAGGACTTACAGAGCAGCACTATATAACTGTACAGTAGGGCATTATAGCGCTGTAGGCATATACGTACTATAGGTACTATATACAGGACATTACAGAGCAGCACTATATGTATACTGTACATTACAGAGCAGCACTATATACTGTAAGGGACATTACAGAGCAGCACTATATACTGTACAGGACATTACAGAGCAGCACTATATACTGTACATTACAGAGCAGCACTATATATACTGTACATTACAGAGCAGCACTATATATACTGTACAGGACAGTACAGAGCAGCACTATATACTGTACAGGACATTACAGAGCAGCACTATATACTGTACAGACATTACAGAGCAGCACTATATATACTGTACATTACAGAGCAGCACTATATATACTGTACAGGACATTACAGACAGCACTATATATACTGTTACTTACAGAGCAGCACTATATATACTGTACAGGAAGAGCAGCACTATATACTGTACAGGACATTACAGAGCAGCACTATATATACTGTACATTACAGAGCAGCACTATATATACTGTTCATTACAGAGCAGCACTATATACTGTACAGGACAGTACAGAGCAGCACTATATATACTGTACAGGACATTACAGAGCAGCACTATATATACTGTACAGGACAGTACAGAGCAGCACTATATACTGTACATTACAGAGCAGCACTATATATACTGTACAGGACATAACAGAACAGCACAATATACTGTAAAATTAAAGAGCAGCACTATATATACTGTACAGGACATTACAGAGCAGCACTATATATACTGTACATTACAGAGCGGCACTATATACTGTACAGGACATTACAGAGCAGCACTATATATACTGTACAGGACATTACAGAGCGGCACTATATACTGTACAGGACATTACAGAGCAGCACTATATACTGTACATGTACAGAGCGGCACTATATACTGTACATTACAGAGCAGCACTATATATACTGTACATTACAGAGCAGCACTATATATACTGTACAGGACATTACAGAGCAGCACTATATATACTGTACAGGACATTACAGAGCAGCACTATATACTGTACATTACAGAGCAGCACTATATATACTGTACAGGACATTACAGAGCAGCACTATATATACTGTACAGGACATTACAGAGCAGCACTATATACTGTACAGGACATTACAGAGGCAGCACTATATACTGTACAGGACATTACAGAGCGGCACTATATATACTGTACATTACAAAGAAGCACTATATACTGTACAGGACATTACAGAGCAGCACTATATATACTGTAGCAGGACATTACAGAGCAGCACTATATATACTGTACATTACAGAGCAGCACTATATATACTGTACAGGACATTACAGAGCAGCACTATATATACTGTACAGGACATTACAGAGCAGCACTATATATACTGTACAGGACATTACAGAGCATTGCACTATATATACTGTACAGGACATTACAGAGCAGCACTATATATACATTACAGAGCAGCACTATATATACTGTACAGGACATTACAGAGCAGCACTATATATACTGTACAGGACATTACAGAGCAGTACTATATACTGTACAGGACATTACAGAGCAGCACTATATACTGTACAGGACATTACAGAGCAGCACTATATACTGTACATTACAGAGTAGCACTATATATACTGTACAGGACATTACAGAGCAGCACTATATACTGTACAGGACATTACAGAGCAGCACTATATATACTGTACATTACAGAGCAGCACTATATATACTGTACAATTACAGAGCAGCACTATATATACTGTAATACATTACAGAGCAGCACTATATATACTGTACATTACAGAGCAGCACTATATATACTGTACATTACAGAGCAGCACTATATAACTGTACAGTACAGAGCAGCACTATATATACTGTACAGGACATTACAGAGCAGCACTATATATACTGTACAGGACATTACAGAGCAGCACTATTATACTGTACAGGACATTACAGAGCAGCACTATATACTGTACATTACAGAGCAGCACTATATATACTGTACATTACAGAGCAGCACTATATATACTGTACAGGACATTACAGAGCAGCACTATATATACTGTACATTACAGAGCAGCACTATATATACTGTACATTACAGAGCAGCACTATATATACTGTACATTACAGAGCAGCACTATATATACTGTACATTACAGAGCAGCACTATATACTGTACATTACAGAGCAGCACTATATACTGTATATTACAGAGCAGCACTATATATACTGTACAGGACATTACAGAGCGGCACTATATACTGTACAGGACATTACAGTGCAGCACTATATACTGTACATTACAGAGCGGCACTATATACTGTACATTACAGAGCAGCACTATATATACTGTACAGGACATTACAGAGCAGCACTATATATACTGTACATTACAGAGCAGCACTATATACTGTACAGGGCATTACAGAGCAGCACTATATACTGTACAGGACATTACAGAGCAGCACTATATATACTGTACATTACAGAGCAGCACTATATATACTGTACAGGACATTACAGAGCAGCACTATATACTGTACATTACAGAGCAGCACTATATATACTGTACAGGACATTACAGAGCAGCACTATATACTGTACAGGACATTACAGAACAGCACTATATACTGTACAGGACATTACAGAACAGCACTATATACTGTACAGGACATTACAGAGCAGCACTATATATACTGTACATTACATTACAGAGCAGCACTATATACTGTACATTACAGAGCAGCACTATATATACTGTACATTACAGAGCAGCACTATATATACTGTACAGGACATTACAGAGCAGCACTATATATACTGTACAGGACATTACAGAGCAGCACTATATATACTGTACAGGACATTACAGAGCAGCACTATATACTGTACAGGACATTACAGAGCAGCACTATATATACTGTACAGGACATTACTGAGCAGCACTATATATACTGTACAGGACATTACAGAGCGGCACTATATATACTGTACAGGACATTACAGAGCAGCACTATATATAATGTACATTACAGAGCAGCACTATATACTGTACAGGACATCACACAGCAGCACTATATACTGTACAGGACATTACAGAGCAGCACTATATACTGTACATTACAGAGCAGCACTATATATACTGTACAGGACATTACAGAGCAGCACTATATATACTGTACAGGACATTACAGAGCAGCACTATATACTGTACAGGACATTACAGAGCGGCACTATATATACTGTACAGGACATTACAGAGCAGCACTATATATACTGTACAGGACATTACAGAGCAGCACTATATATACTGTACATTACAGAGCAGCACTATATATACTGTACAGGACATTACAGAGCAGCACTATATACTGTACAGGACATTACAGAGCAGCACTATATACTGTACAGGACATTACAGAGCAGCACTATATATACTGTACATTACAGAGCAGCACTATATATACTGTACATTACAGAGCGGCACTATATATACTGTACATTACAGAGCGGCACTATATATACTGTACAGGACATTACAGAGCAGCACTATATACTGTACAGGACATTACAGAGCAGCACTATATATACTGTACATTACAGAGCAGCACTATATATACTGTACATTACAGAGCAGCACTATATATACTGTACAGGACATTACAGAGCAGTACTATATACTGTACAGGACATTACAGAGCAGCACTATATATACTGTACAGGACATTACAGAGCAGCACTATATATACTGTACATTACAGAGCGGCACTATATACTGTACATTACAGAGCAGCACTATATACTGTACATTACAGAGCGGTACTATATATACTGTACATTACAGAGCGGCACTATATATACTGTACAGGACATTACAGAGCAGCACTATATACTGTACAGGACATTACAGAGCTGCACTATATATACTGTACAGGACATTACAGAGCAGCACTATATATACTGTACATTACAGAGCGGCACTATATACTGTACATTACAGAGCAGCACTATATACTGTACATTACAGAGCTGCACTATATATACTGTACAGGACATTACAGAGCAGCACTATATATACTGTACATTACAGAGCAGCACTATATATACTGTACATTACAGAGCAGCACTATATATACTGTACATTACAGAGCAGCACTATATACTGTACAGGACATTACAGAGCAGCACTATATATACTGTACATTACAGAGCAGCACTATATATACTGTACATTACAGAGCAGCACTATATATACTGTACAGGACATTACAGAGCAGCACTATATATACTGTACATTACAGAGCAGCACTATATATACTGTACATTACAGAGCAGCACAATATATACTGTACAATACAGAGCAGCACTATATACTGTACAGGACATTACAGAGCAGCACTATATACTGTACAGGACATTACAGAGCAGCACTATATATACTGTACATTACAGAGCAGCACTATATATACTGTACATTACAGAGCAGCACTATATATACTGTACAGGACATTACAGAGCAGCACTATATACTGTACAGGACATTACAGAGCAGCACTATATACTGTACAGGACATTACAGAGCAGCACTATATACTGTACAGGACATTACAGAGCAGCACTATATATACTGTACATTACAGAGCAGCACTATATATACTGTACAGGACATTACAGAGCAGCACTATAATGTACTGTACATTACAGAGCAGCACTATATACTGTACAGGACATTACAGAGCAGCACTATATATACTGTACATTACAGAGCAGCACTATATACTGTACAGGACATTACAGAGCAGCACTATATATACTGTACAGGACATTACAGAGCAGCACTATATATACTGTACATTACAGAGCAGCACTATATATACTGTACAGGACATTACAGAGCAGCACTATATATACTGTACATTACAGAGCAGCACTATATACTGTACAGGACATTACAGAGCAGCACTATATACTGTACAGGACATTACAGAGCAGCACTATATACTGTACAGGACATTACAGAGCAGCACTATATATACTGTACAGGACATTACAGAGCAGCACTATATATACTGTACAGGACATTACAGAGCAGCACTATATACTATACAGGACATTACAGAGCAGCACTATATATACTGTACATTACAGAGCAGCACTATATATACTGTACAGGACATTACAGAGCAGCACTATATACTGCACAGGACATTACAGAGCAGCACTATATACTGTACAGGACATTACAGAGCAGCACTATATATACTGTACATTACAGAGCAGCACTATATACTGTACATTACAGAGCAGCACTATATACTGTACATTACAGAGCAGCACTATATATACTGTACATTACAGAGCAGCACTATATACTGTACAGGACATTACAGAGCAGCACTATATACTGTACAGGACATTACAGAGCAGCACTATATATACTGTACAGGACATTACAGAGCAGCACTATATATACTGTACAGGACATTACAGAGCAGCACTATATACTATACAGGACATTACAGAGCAGCACTATATACTGTACATTACAGAGCAGCACTATATATACTGTACAGGACATTACAGAGCAGCACTATATACTGCACAGGACATTACAGAGCAGCACTATATACTGTACAGGACATTACAGAGCAGCACTATATATACTGTACATTACAGAGCAGCACTATATATACTGTACATTACAGAGCAGCACTATATATACTGTACAGGACATTACAGAGCAGCACTATATATACTGTACATTACAGAGCAGCACTATATATACTGTACAGGACATTACAGAGCAGCACTATATATACTGTACATTACAGAGCAGCACTATATACTGTACAGGACATTACAGAGCAGCACTATATATACTGTACATTACAGAGCAGCACTATATATACTGTACAGGACATTACAGAGCAGCACTATATACTGTACAGGACATTACAGAGCAGCACTATATATACTGTACATTACAGAGCAGCACTATATATACTGTACAGGACATTACAGAGCAGCACTATATACTGTACAGGACATTACAGAGCAGCACTATATACTATACAGGACATTACAGAGCAGCACTATATACTGTACAGGACATTACAGAGCAGCACTATATATACTGTACATTACAGAGCAGCACTATATACTGTACAGGACATTACAGAGCAGCACTATATATACTGTACATTACAGAGCAGCACTATATATACTGTACAGGACATTACAGAGCAGCACTATATATACTGTACATTAGAGAGCAGCACTATATATACTGTACAGGACAGAGCAGCGCTATATACTGTACAGGACATTACAGAGCAGCACTATATATACTGTACAGGACATTACAGAGCAGCACTATATACTGTACAGGACATTACAGAGCAGCACTATATATACTGTACAGGACTTTACAGAGCAGCACTATATATACTGTACAGGACATTGCAGAGCAGCACTATATATACTGTACAGGACATTACAGAGCAGCACTATATACTGTACAGGACATTACAGAGCAGCACTATATATACTGTACAGGACATTACAGAGCAGCACTATATATACTGTACATTACAGAGCAGCACTATATATACTGTACATTACAGAGCAGCACTATATATACTGTACATTACAGAGCAGCACTATATACTGTACATTACAGAGCAGCACTATATATACTGTACAGGACATTACAGAGCAGCACTATCTATACTGTACAGGACATTACAGAGCAGCACTATATATACTGTACAGGACATTACAGAGCAGCACTATATATACTGTACAGGACATTACAGAGCAGCACTATATACTGTACAGGACATTACAGAGCAGCACTATATATACTGTACAGGACATTACAGAGCAGCACTATATACTGTACATTACAGAGCAGCACTATATATACTGTACATTACATTACAGAGCGGCACTATATACTGTACAGGACATTACAGAGCAGTACTATATACTGTACAGGACATTACAGAGCAGCACTATATATACTGTACAGGACATTACAGAGCAGTACTATATATACTGTACATTACAGAGCAGCACTATATACTGTACATTACAGAGCGGCACTATATATACTGTACAGGACATTACAGAGCAGCACTATATATACTGTACAGGACAGAGCAGCACTATATATACTGTACATTACAGAGCAGCACTATATATACTGTACATTACAGAGCAGCACTATATATACTGTACATTACAGAGCAGCACTATATACTGTACAGGACATTACAGAGCAGCACTATATATACTGTACATTACAGAACAGCACTATATATACTGTACATTACAGAGCAGCACTATATACTGTACAGGACATTACAGAGCAGCACTATATATACTGTACATTACAGAGCAGCACTATATACTGTACAGGACATCACAGAGCAGCACTATATATACTGTACAGGACATTACAGAGCGGCACTATATACTAAACAGGACATTACAGAGCAGCACTATATATACTGTACATTACAGAGCAGCACTATATACTGTACAGGACAGAGCAGCACTATATATACTGTACATTACAGAGCAGCACTATATACTGTACAGGACATTAGAGAGCAGCACTATATATACTGTACATTACAGAGCAGCACTATATATACTGTACAGGACATTACAGAACAGCACTATATACTGTACATTACAGAGCAGCACTATATATACTGTACAGGACATTACAGAGCAGCACTATATATACTGTACAGGACATTACAGAGCAGCACTATATACTGTACAGGACATTACAGGGCGGTACTATATACTGTACAGGACATTACAGAGCAGCACTATATATACTGTACATTACAGAGCAGCACTATATATACTGTACATTACAGAGCAGCACTATATATACTGTACAGGACATTACAGAGCAGCACTATATATACTGTACAGGACATTACAGAGCAGCACTATATATACTGTACATTACAGAGCAGCACTATATACTGTACATTACAGAGCAGCACTATATACTGTACATTACAGAGCAGCACTATATATACTGTACATTACAGAGCAGCACTATATATACTGTACATTACAGAGCAGCACTATATACTGTACAGGACATTACAGAGCAGCACTATATATACTGTACATTACAGAGCAGCACTATATATACTGTACATTACAGAGCAGCACTATATACTGTACAGGACATTACAGAGCAGCACTATATACTGTACAGGACATTACAGAGCAGCACTATATACTGTACATTACAGAGCAGCACTATATATATTATATACTGTACAGGACATTACAGAGCAGCACTATATACTGTACATTACAGAGCAGCACTATATATACTGTACAGGACATTACAGAGCAGCACTATATACTGTACAGGACATTACAGAGCAGCACTATATACTGTACAGGACATTACAGAGCAGCACTATATACTGTACAGGACATTACAGAGCAGCACTATATATACTGTACATTACAGAGCAGCACTATATATACTGTACATTACAGAGCAGCACTATATACTGTACAGGACATTACAGAGCAGCACTATATATACTGTACATTACAGAGCAGCACTATATATACTGTACAGGACATTACAGAGCGGCACTATATATACTGTACATTACAGAGCAGCACTATATATACTGTACAGGACATTACAGAGCAGCACTATATATACTGTACAGGACATTACAGAGCAGCACTATATATACTGTACAGGACATTACAGAGCAGCACTATATATACTGTACAGGACATTACAGAGCAGCACTATATACTGTACAGGACATTACAGAGCAGCACTATATATACTGTACAGGACATTACAGAGCAGCACTATATATACTGTACATTACAGAGCAGCACTATATACTGTACATTACAGAGCAGCACTATATACTGTACAGGACATTACAGAGCAGCACTATATATACTGTACAGTACAGAGCAGCACTATATATACTGTACAGGACATTACAGAGCAGCACTATATATACTGTACAGGACATTACAGAGCAGCACTATATATACTGTACAGGACATTACAGAGCAGCACTATATATACTGTACATTACAGAGCAGCACTATATACTGTACAGGACATTACAGAGCAGCACTATATATACTGTACAGGACATTACAGAGCAGCACTATATATACTGTACAGGACATTACAGAGCAGCACTATATATACTGTACATTACAGAGCAGCACTATATATACTGTACATTACAGAGCAGCACTATATACTGTACATTACAGAGCAGCACTATATATACTGTACATTACAGAGCAGCACTATATATACTGTACATTACAGAGCAGCACTATATATACTGTACATTACAGAGCGGCACTATATATACTGTACAGGACATTACAGAGCAGCACTATATATACTGTACATTACAGAGCAGCACTATATACTATACAGGACATTACAGAGCAGCACTATATATACTGTACATTACAGAGCAGCACTATATACTGTACAGGACATTACAGAGCAGCACTATATATACTGTACAGGACATTACAGAGCAGCACTATATATACTGTACATTACAGAGCAGCACTATATATACTGTACAGGACATTACTGAGCAGCACTATATATACTGTACAGGACATTACAGAGCAGCACTATATACTGTACAGGACATTACAGAGCAGCACTATATATACTGTACAGGACATTACAGAGCAGCACTATATACTGTACATTACAGAGCAGCACTATATATACTGTACAGGACATTACAGAGCAGCACTATATACTGTACATTACAGAGCAGCACTATATACTGTACAGGACATTACAGAGCAGCACTATATACTGTACAGGACATTACAGAGCAGCACTATATATACTGTACAGGACATTACAGAACAGCACTATATACTGTATATTACAGAGCAGCACTATATATACTGTACAGGACATTACAGAGCAGCACTATATATACTGTACAGGACATTACAGAGCAGCACTATATATACTGTACAGGACATTACAGAGCAGCACTATATACTGTACAGGACATTACAGGGCGGTACTATATACTGTACAGGACATTACAGAGCAGCACTATATATACTGTACATTACAGAGCAGCACTATATATACTGTACATTACAGTGCAGCACTATATACTGTACAGGACATTACAGAGCAGCACTATATATACTGTACATTACAGAGCAGCACTATATATACTGTACAGGACATTATAGAGCAGCACTATATACTGTACAGGACATTACAGAGCAGCACTATATACTGTACAGGACATTACAGAGCAGCACTATATATACTGTACATTACAGAGCAGCACTATATACTGTACAGGACATTACAGAGCAGCACTATATACTGTACATTACAGAGCAGCACTATATATACTGTACAGGACATTACAGAGCAGCACTATATATACTGTACATTACAGAGCAGCACTATATACTGTACAGGACATTACAGAGCAGCACTATATACTGTTCATTACAGAGCAGCACTATATACTGTACAGGACATTACAGAGCAGCACTATATACTGTACATTAAAGAGCAGCACTATATATACTGTACAGGACATTACAGAGCAGCACTATATATACTGTACATTACAGAGCAGCACTATATATACTGTACATTACAGAGCAGCACTATATATACTGTACAGGACATTACAGAGCAGCACTATATATACTGTACAGGACATTACAGAGCAGCACTATATATACTGTACATTACAGAGCAGCACTATATACTGTACAGGACATTACAGAGCAGCACTATATATACTGTACAGGACATTACAGAGCAGCACTATATATACTGTACAGGACATTACAAAGCAGCACTATATATACTGTACAGGACATTACAGAGCAGCACTATATATACTGTACATTACAGAGCAGCACTATATATACTGTACAGGACATTACAGAGCAGCACTATATACTGTACAGGACATTACAGAGCAGCACTATATACTGTACAGGACATTACAGAGCAGCACTATATACTGTACATTACAGAGCAGCACTATATATATATATATATATACTGTACAGGACATTACAGAGCAGCACTATATATACTGTACAGGACATTACAGAGCAGCACTATATACTGTACAGGACATTACAGAGCAGCACTATATATACTGTACAGGACATTACAGAACAGCACTATATACTGTACAGGACATTACAGAGCAGCACTATATATACTGTACAGGACATTACATAGCAGCACTATATATACTGTACAGGACATTACAGAGCAGCACTATATACTGTACAGGACATTACAGAGCAGCACTATATATACTGTACAGGACATCACAGAGCAGCACTATATATACTGTACAGGACATTACAAAGCAGCACTATATATACTGTACATTACAGAGCAGCACTATATATACTGTACAGGACATTACAGAGCAGCACTATATATACTGTACATTACAGAGCAGCACTATATATACTGTACATTACAGAGCAGCACTATATATACTGTACAGGACATTACAGAGCAGCACTATATATACTGTACAGGACATTACAGAGCAGCACTATATATACTGTACATTACAGAGCAGCACTATATATACTGTACAGGACATTACAGAGCAGCACTATATATACTGTACAGGACATTACAGAGCAGCACTATATATACTGTACATTACAGAGCAGCACTATATATACTGTACAGGACATTACAGAGCAGCACTATATACTGTACAGGACATTACAGAGCAGCACTATATATACTGTACAGGACATTACAGAGCAGCACTATATACTATACATTACAGAGCAGCACTATATATACTGTACATTACAGAGCAGCACTATATACTGTACAGGACATTACAGAGCAGCACTATATACTGTACAGGACATTACAGAGCAGCACTATATACTGTACAGGACATTACAGAGCAGCACTATATATACTGTACAGGACATTACAGAGCAGCACTATATACTGTACAGGACATTACAGAGCAGCACTATATATACTGTACATTACAGAGCAGCACTATATACTGTACATTACAGAGCAGCACTATATACTGTACATTACAGAGCAGCACTATATATACTGTACAGGACATTACAGAGCAGCACTATATATACTGTACATTACAGAGCAGCACTATATATACTGTACAGGACATTACAGAGCAGCACTATATATACTGTACATTACAGAGCAGCACTATATATACTGTACAGGACATTACAGAGCAGCACTATATACTGTACAGGACATTACAGAGCAGCACTATATATACTGTACATTACAGAGCAGCACTATATATACTGTACAGGACATTACAGAGCAGCACTATATATACTGTACATTACAGAGCAGCACTATATATACTGTACAGGACATTACAGAGCAGCACTATATACTGTACAGGACATTACAGAGCAGCACTATATACTGTACAGGACATTACAGAGCAGCACTATATATACTGTACATTACATTACAGAGCAGCACTATATACTGTACAGGACATTACAGAGCAGCACTATATATACTGTACATTACATTACAGAGCAGCACTATATACTGTACAGGACATTACAGAGCAGCACTATATACTGTACAGGACATTACAGAGCAGCACTATATACTGTACATTACAGAGCAGCACTATATATACTGTACAGGACATTACAGAGCAGTACTATATATACTGTACAGGACATTACAGAGCAGCACTATATACTGTACATTACAGAGCAGCACTATATATACTGTACAGGACATTACAGAGCAGCACTATATATACTGTACATTACAGAGCGGCACTATATATACTGTACATTACAGAGCAGCACTATATACTGTACATTACAGAGCAGCACTATATATACTGTACATTACAGAGCAGCACTATATACTGTACAAGACATTACAGAGCAGCACTATATATACTGTACAGGACATTACAGAGCGGCACTATATATACTGTACAGGACATTACAGAGCAGTACTATATATACTGTACAGGACATTACAGAGCAGTACTATATACTGTACAGGACATTACAGAGCAGCACTATATATACTGTACATTACAGAGCGACACTATATATACTGTACAGGACATTACAGAGCAGCACTATATACTGTACAGGACATTACAGAGCAGCACTATATATACTGTACAGGACATTACAGAGCAGCACTATATATACTGTACAGGACATAACAGAGCAGCACTATATACTGTACATTACAGAGCAGCACTATATACTGTACAGGACAATACAGAGCAGCACTATATATACTGTACAGGACATTACAGAGCAGCACTATATATACTGTACAGGACATTACAGAGCAGCACTATATATACTGTACAGGACATTACAGAGCAGCACTATATACTGTACAGGACATTACAGAGCAGCACTATATATACTGTACAGGACATTACTAGAGCAGCACTATATACTGTACAGTACATTACAGAGCAGCACTATATACTATACATTACAGAGCAGTACTATATATACTGTACAGGACATTACTGAGCAGCACTATATACTGTACAGGACATTACAGAGCAGCACTATATACTATACATTACAGAGCAGCACTATATATACTGTACAGGACATTACAGAGCAGCACTATATATACTGTACAGGACATTACAGAGCAGCACTATATATACTGTACATTACAGAGCAGCACTATATATACTATACATTACAGAGCAGCACTATATATACTGTACAGGACATTACAGAGCGGCACTATATATACTGTACAGGACATTACAGAGCGGCACTATATATACTGTACAGGACATTACAGAGCAGCACTATATATACTGTACAATACAGAGCAGCACTATATATACTGTACAGGACATTACAGAGCAGCACTATATACTGCACAGGACATTACAGAGCAGCACTATATATACTGTACAGGACAGAGCAGCACTATATACTGTACAGGACATTACAGAGCAGCACTATATATACTGTACAGGACATTACAGAGCAGCACTATATATACTGTACAGGACATTACAGAGCAGCACTATATATACTGTACATTACAGAGCAGCACTATATATACTGTACATTACAGAGCAGCACTATATATACTGTACATTACAGAGCAGCACTATATATACTGTACAGGACATTACAGAGCAGCGCTATATATACTGTACAGGACATTACAGAGCAGCACTATATACTGTACATTACAGAGCAGCACTATATATACTGTACATTACAGAGCAGCACTATATATACTGTACATTACAGAGCAGCACTATATATACTGTACAGGACATTACAGAGCAGCGCTATATACTGGACAGTACAGAGCAGCACTATATATACTGTACAGGACATTACAGAGCAGTACTATATACTGTACATTACAGAGCGGCACTATATATACTGTACAGGACATTACAGAGCAGCACTATATATACTGTACAGGACATTACACAGCAGCACTATATATACTGTACAGGACATTACACAGCAGCACTATATACTGTACATTACAGAGCGGCACTATATACTGTACATTACAGAGCAGCACTATATATACTGTACAGGACATTACAGAGCAGCACTATATACTGTACATTACAGAGCAGCACTATATATACTGTACAGGACATTACAGAGCAGCACTATATATACTGTACAGGACATTACAGAGCAGCACTATATACTGTACATTACAGAGCAGCGCTATATATACTGTACAGGACATTACAGAGCAGTACTATATATACTGTACAGGACATTACAGAGCAGTACTATATACTGTACAGGACATTACAGAGCAGCACTATATATACTGTACATTACAGAGCGACACTATATATACTGTACAGGACATTACAGAGCAGCACTATATACTGTACAGGACATTACAGAGCAGCACTATATATACTGTACAGGACATTACAGAGCAGCACTATATATACTGTACAGGACATTACAGAGCAGCACTATATACTGTACATTACAGAGCAGCACTATATACTGTACAGGACATTACAGAGCAGCACTATATATACTGTACAGGACATTACAGAGCAGCACTATATATACTGTACAGGACATTACAGAGCAGCACTATATATACTGTACAGGACATTACAGAGCAGCACTATATACTGTACAGGACATTACAGAGCAGCACTATATACTGTACAGGACATTACAGAGCGGCACTATATATACTGTACAGGACATTACTGAGCAGCACTATATACTGTACAGGACATTACAGAGCAGCACTATATACTATACATTACAGAGCAGCACTATATATACTGTACAGGACATTACAGAGCAGCACTATATATACTGTACAGGACATTACAGAGCAGCACTATATATACTGTACATTACAGAGCAGCACTATATATACTATACATTACAGAGCAGCACTATATATACTGTACAGGACATTACAGAGCGGCACTATATATACTGTACAGGACATTACAGAGCAGCACTATATATACTGTACAATACAGAGCAGCACTATATATACTGTACAGGACATTACAGAGCAGCACTATATACTGCACAGGACATTACAGAGCAGCACTATATATACTGTACATGACAGAGCAGCACTATATACTGTACAGGACATTACAGAGCAGCACTATATATACTGTACAGGACATTACAGAGCAGCACTATATATACTGTACAGGACATTACAGAGCAGCACTATATATACTGTACATTACAGAGCAGCACTATATATACTGTACATTACAGAGCAGCACTATATATACTGTACATTACAGAGCAGCACTATATATACTGTACAGGACATTACAGAGCAGCGCTATATACTGGACAGTACAGAGCAGCACTATATATACTGTACAGGACATTACAGAGCAGTACTATATACTGTACATTACAGAGCGGCACTATATATACTGTACAGGACATTACAGAGCAGCACTATATATACTGTACAGGACATTACACAGCAGCACTATATATACTGTACAGGACATTACACAGCAGCACTATATACTGTACATTACAGAGCGGCACTATATACTGTACATTACAGAGCAGCACTATATATACTGTACAGGACATTACAGAGCAGCACTATATACTGTACATTACAGAGCAGCACTATATATACTGTACAGGACATTACAGAGCAGCACTATATATACTGTACAGGACATTACAGAGCAGCACTATATACTGTACATTACAGAGCAGCGCTATATATATATACTGTACAGGACATTACAGAGCAGCACTATATACTGTACAGGAGATTACAGAGCAGCACTATATATACTGTACATTACAGAGCAGCACTATATATACTGTATATTACAGAGCAGCACTATATACTGTACAGGACATTACAGAGCAGCACTATATACTGTACAGGACATTACAGAGCAGCACTATATATACTGTACATTACAGAGCAGCACTATATACTGTACATTACAGAGCAGCACTATATACTGTACATTACAGAGCAGCATTATATATACTGTACAGGACAGAGCAGCGCTATATACTGTACAGGACAGAGCAGCACTATATATACTGTACATTACATTACAGAGCAGCACTATATATACTGTACATTACAGAGCAGCACTATATATACTGTACAGGACATTACAGAGCAGCACTATATACTGTACATTACAGAGCAGCACTATATATACTGTACAGGACATTACAGAGCAGCACTATATACTGTACAGGACATTACAGAGCAGCACTATATACTGTACAGGACATTACAGAGCAGCACTATATATACTGTACATTACAGAGCAGCACTATATATACTGTACATTACAGAGCAGCACTATATACTGTACATTACAGAGCAGCACTATATATACTGTACAGGACATTACAGAACAGCACTATATACTGTATATTACAGAGCAGCACTATATATACTGTACAGGACATTACAGAGCAGCACTATATACTGTACAGGACATTACAGAGCAGCACTATATATACTGTACATTACAGAGCAGCACTATATACTGTACATTACAGAGCGGCACTATATACTGTACAGGACATTACAGAGCAGCACTATATACTGTACAGGACATTACAGAGCAGCACTATATACTGTACATTACAGAGCAGCACTATATATACTGTACAGGACATTACAGAGCAGCACTATATATACTGTACATTACAGAGCAGCACTATATACTGTACAGGACATTACAGAGCAGCACTATATATACTGTACATTACAGAGCAGCACTATATATACTGTACAGGACATTACAGAGCAGCACTATATATACTGTACAGGACATTACAGAGCAGCACTATATATACTGTACATTACAGAGCAGCACTATATATACTGTACAGGACATTACAGAGCAGCACTATATATACTGTACATTACAGAGCAGCACTATATACTGTACAATACAGAGCAGCACTATATATACTGTACATTACAGAGCAGCACTATATACTGTACAGGACATTACAGAGCAGCACTATATATACTGTACATTACAGAGCAGCACTATATATACTGTACATTACAGAGCAGCACTATATATACTGTACAGGACATTACAGAGCAGCACTATATACTGTACAGGACATTACAGAGCAGCACTATATACTGTACAGACATTACAGAGCAGCACTATATACTGTACAGGACATTACAGAGCAGCACTATATATACTGTACAGGACATTACAGAGCAGCACTATATATACTGTACATTACAGAGCAGCACTATATATACTGTACAGGACATTACAGAGCAGCACTATATATACTGTACAGGACATTACAGAGCAGCACTATATATACTGTACATTACAGAGCAGCACTATATATACTGTACATTACAGAACAGCACTATATATACTGTACAGGACATTACAGAGCAGCACTATATATACTGTACATTACAGAGCAGCACTTTATACTGTACATTACAGAGCAGCACTATATATACTGTACAGGACATTACAGAGCAGCACTATATATACTGTACATTACAGAGCGGCACTATATATACTGTACATTACAGAGCGGCACTATATATACTGTACAGGACATTACAGAGCAGCACTATATATACTGTACAGGACATTACAGAGCAGCACTATATATACTGTACAGCATTACAGAGCAGCACTATATATACTGTACAGGACATTACAGAGCAGCACTATATATACTGTACAGGACATTACAGAGCAGCACTATATATACTGTACAGGACATTACAGAGCAGCACTATATATACTGTACATTACAGAGCAGCACTATATACTGTACAGGACATTACAGAGCAGCACTATATATACTGTACAGGACATTACAGAGCAGCACTATATATACTGTACATTACAGAGCAGCACTATATACTGTACATGACATTACAGAGCAGCACTATATACTGTACAGGAATTACAGAGCAGCACTATATACTGTACAGGACATTACAGAGCAGCACTATATATCACTGTACATTACAGAGCAGCACTATATATACTGTACAGGACATTACAGAGCAGCACTATATATACTGTACATGACAGAGCAGCACTATATACTGTACAGGACATTACAGAGCAGCACTATATATACTGTACATTACAGAGCAGCACTATATATACTGTACAGGACATTACAGAGCAGCACTATATACACTGTACATTACAGAGCAGCACTATATATACTGTACAGGACATTACAGAGCAGCACTATATATACTGTACAGGACAGAGCAGCACTATATACTGTACAGGACATTACAGAGCAGCACTATATACTATACAGGACATTACAGAGCAGCACTATATATACTGTACATTACAGAGCAGCACTATATATACTGTACATTACAGAGCAGCACTATATACTGTACAGGACATTACAGAGCGGCACTATATATACTGTACAGGACATTACAGAGCAGCACTATATATACTGTACAGGACATTACTGAGCAGCACTATATATACTGTACAGGACATTACAGAGCGGCACTATATATACTGTACAGGATATTACAGAGCGGCACTATATATTGTACAGGACATTACAGAGCAGCACTATATACTGTACATTACAGAGCAGCACTATATATACTGTACATTACAGAGCAGCACTATATATACTGTACAGGACATTACAGAGCAGCACTATATATACTGTACATTACAGAGCAGCACTATATACTGTATATTACAGAGCAGCACTATATATACTGTACATTACAGAGCAGCACTATATATACTGTACAGGACATTACAGAGCAGCGCTATATACTGTACATTACAGAGCAGCACTATATATACTGTACAGGAAAGAGCAGCACTATATACTGTACAGGACATTACAGAGCAGCACTATATACTGTACAGGACATTACAGAGCAGCACTATATATACTGTACAGGACATTACAGAGCAGCACTATATATACTGTACAGGACATTACAGAGCAGCACTATATACTGTACATTACAGAGCGGCACTATATACTGTACAGGACATTACAGAGCAGCACTATATACTGTACATTACAGAGCAGCACTATATATACTGTACATTACAGAGCAGCACTATATACTGTACAGGACATTACAGAGCAGCACTATATATACTGTACAGGACATTACAGAGCAGCACTATATATACTGTACAGGACATTACAGAGCAGCACTATATATACTGTACAGGACATTACAGAGCAGCACTATATATACTGTACAGGACATTACAGAGCAGCACTATATACTGTACATTACAGAGCAGCACTATATATACTGTACAGGACATTACAGAGCAGCACTATATATACTGTACATTACAGAGCAGCACTATATATACTGTACAGGACATTACAGAGCAGCACTATATATACTGTACAGGACATTACAGAGCAGCACTATATATACTGTACATTACAGAGCAGCACTATATATACTGTACATTACAGAGCAGCACTATATATACTGTACAGGACATTACAGAGCAGCACTATATACTGTACATTACAGAGCAGCACTATATACTGTACAGGACATTACAGAGCAGCACTATATACTGTACAGGACATTACAGAGCAGCACTATATATAATGTACAGGACATTACAGAGCGGCACTATATATACTGTACAGGACAGAGCAGCACTATATATACTGTACAGGACAGAGCAGCACTATATACTGTACAGGACAGAGCAGCACTATATATACTGTACAGGACATTACAGAGCAGCACTATATATACTGTACAGGACATTACAGAGCAGCACTATATACTGTACAGGACATTACAGAGCAGCACTATATATACTGTACATTACAGAGCAGCACTATATATACTGTACAGGACATTACAGAGCAGCACTATATATACTGTACATTACAGAGCAGCACTATATACTGTACATTACAGAGCAGCACTATATATACTGTACATTACAGAGCGGCACTATATATACTGTACAGGACATTACAGAGCAGCACTATATATACTGTACAGGACATTACAGAGCAGCACTATATATACTGTACAGGACATTACAGAGCAGCACTATATATACTGTACAGGACATTACAGAGCAGCACTATATATACTGTACATTACAGAGCAGCACTATATATACTGTACATTACAGAGCAGCACTATATATACTGTACATTACAGAGCAGCACTATATATACTGTACATTACAGAGCAGCACTATATATACTGTACAGGACATTACAGAGCAGCACTATATACTGTACAGGACATTACAGAGCAGCACTATATATACTGTACAGGACATTACAGAGCAGCACTATATATACTGTACAGGACATTACAGAGCAGCACTATATATACTGTACAGGACATTACAGAGCAGCACTATATACTGTACAGGACATTACAGAGCAGCACTATATACTGTACAGGACATTACAGAGCAGCACTATATATACTGTACATTACAGAGCAGCACTATATATACTGTACAGGACATTACAGAGCGGCACTATATACTGTACAGGACATTACAGAGCAGCACTATATATACTGTACAGGACATTACAGAGCAGCACTATATATACTGTACATTACAGAGCAGCACTATATACTGTACATTACAGAGCAGCACTATATATACTGTACATTACAGAGCGGCACTATATACTGTACAGGACATTACAGAGCAGCACTATATATACTGTACAGGACATTACAGAGCAGCACTATATACTGTACAGGACATTACAGAGCAGCACTATATACTGTACAGGACATTACAGAGCAGCACTATATATACTGTACAGGACATTACAGAGCAGCGCTATATACTGTACAGGACATTACAGAGCAGTACTATATACTGTACAATACAGAGCAGCACTATATACTGTACAGGACATTACAGAGCGGCGCTATATCCTGTACAGGACATTACAGAGCAGCACTATATATACTGTACATTACAGAGCAGCACTATATATACTGTACAGGACATTACAGAGCAGCACTATATATACTGTACAGGACATTACAGAGCAGCACTATATACTGTACATTACAGAGCAGCACTATATATACTGTACAGGACATTACAGAGCAGCACTATATATACTGTACATTACAGAGCAGCACTATATATACTGTACAGGACATTACAGAACAGCACTATATATACTGTACAGGACATTACAGAGCGGCACTATATACTGTACAGGACATTACAGAGCAGCACTATATATACTGTACATAACAGAGCAGCACTATATACTGTACAGGACATTACAGAGCAGCACTATATACTGTACAGGACATTACAGAGCAGCACTATATATACTGTACAGGACATTACAGAGCAGCACTATATATACTGTACATTACAGAGCAGCACTATATACTGTACATTACATTACAGAGCAGCACTATATACTGTACAGGACATTACAGAGCAGCACTATATACTGTACAGGACATTACAGAGCAGCACTATATATACTGTACGGACTTACAGAGCAGCACTATATATACTGTACAGGACATTACAGAGCAGCACTATATATACTGTACAGGACATTACAGAGCAGCACTATATACTGTACAGGACATTACAGAGCAGCACTATATATACTGTACAGGACATTACAGAGCAGCACTATATATACTGTACATTACAGAGCAGCACTATATATACTGTACATTACAGAGCAGCACTATATATACTGTACATTACAGAGCAGCACTATATATACTGTACAGGACATTACAGAGCAGCACTATATATACTGTACATTACAGAGCAGCACTATATATACTGTACAGGACATTACAGAGCAGCACTATATATACTGTACAGGACATTACAGAGCAGCACTATATATACTGTACAGGACATTACAGAGCAGCACTATATACTGTACAGGACATTACAGAGCAGCACTATATATACTGTACAGGACATTACAGAGCAGCACTATATACTGTACATTACAGAGCAGCACTATATATACTGTACAGGACATTACAGAGCAGCACTATATATACTGTACAGGACATTACAGAGCAGCACTATATATACTGTACAGGACATTACAGAGCAGCACTATATACTGTACAGGACATTACAGAGCAGCACTATATACTGTACAGGACATTACAGAGCAGCACTATATACTGTACATTACAGAGCAGCACTATATATACTGTACAGGACATTACAGAGCAGCACTATATACTGTACAGGACATTACAGAGCGGCACTATATATACTGTACATTACAGAGCGGCACTATATATACTGTACATTACAGAGCAGCACTATATATACTGTACATTACAGAGCAGCACTATATATACTGTACAGGACATTACAGAGCAGCACTATATACTGTACATTACAGAGCAGCACTATATATACTGTACATTACAGAGCAGCACTATATACTGTACAGGACATTACAGAGCAGCACTATATATACTGTACATTACAGAGCAGCACTATATACTGTACAGGACATTACAGAGCAGCACTATATATACTGTACAGGACATTACAGAGCAGCACTATATACTGTACAGGACATGACAGAGCAGCACTATATATACTGTACATTACAGAGCAGCACTATATACTGTACAGGACATACAGAGCAGCACTATATATACTGTACAGACATTACAGAGCAGCACTATATACTGTACAGGACATTACAGAGCAGCACTATATATACTGTACATTACAGAGCAGCACTATATATACTGTACAGGACATTACATAGCAGCACTATATACTGTACATTACAGAGCAGCACTATATATACTGTACAGGACATTACAGAGCAGCACTATATACTGTACAGGACATTACAGAGCAGCACTATATACTGTACAGGACATTACAGGGCAGCACTATATATACTGTACAGTACAGAGCAGCACTATATATACTGTAAGGACATTACAGAGCAGCACTATATATACGTACATTACAGAGCAGCACTATATATACTGTACATAGACATTACAGAGCAGCACTATATATACTGTACAGGACATTACAGAGCAGCACTATATATACTGACATTACAGAGCAGCACTATATACTGTACAACATTACAGAGCAGCACTATATACTGTACATTACAGAGCACACTATATATACTGTACATTACAGAGCAGCACTATATATACTGTGCATTACAGAGCAGCACTATATACTGTACAGGACCATTACAGAGCAGCACTATATATACTGTACTGTACATTATAGAGCAAAATAGCAGTACATGTACATATTACAGAGCAGCACTATACTGTAGGACATTACAGAGCAGCACTATATACTGTGCAGGTTACAGAGCACACTATATACTGTACATTAGAGCAGACTATAGTATATATATATACTGTACAGGACATTACAGATCATCACTATATACTGTACATTACAGAGCAGCACTATATATACTGTACAGGACATTACAGAGCAGCACTATATACTGTACAGGACATTACAGAGCAGCACTATATATACTGTACAGGACATTACAGAGCAGCACTTATATACTGTACAGGACATTACAGAGCAGCACTATATATACTGTACATTACAGAGCAGCACTATATATACTGTACATTACAGAGCAGCAACTATATACTGTACAGGACATTACAGAGCAGCACTATATACTGTACATTACAGAGCAGCACTATATATACTGTACAGGACATTACAGAGCAGCACTATATATACTGTACATTACAGAGCAGCACTATATATACTGTACAGGACATTACAGAGCAGCACTATATACTGTACAGGACATTACAGAGCAGCACTATATATACTGTACAGGACATTACAGAGCAGCACTATATACTGTACAGACATTACAGAGCAGCACTATATATACTGTACATTACAGAGCAGCACTATATATACTGTACAGGACATTACAGAGCAGCACTATATATACTGTACAGTACATTACAGAGCAGCACTATATACTGTACATTACAGAGCAGCACTATATACTGTACAGGACATTACAGAGCAGCACTATATATACTGTACAGTATCAGAGCAGCACTATATATACTGTACAGGACATTACAGAGCAGCACTATATA
>NW_027209046.1:0-36065 GCF_027789765.1 Dendropsophus ebraccatus
CCTACTGAACGGCACAAGAATAACAAAAGACTGCAAGAAAATTTGCCTTAGCGACTCGTTTTTATAGCATGTATAAGTAAGGTACATAATCATGCTTAATCGTAACAGTCAATCACAGTACTGCAGTAGTGAACATGTCTATTAATACTGATACCTGAGGTGCCCTTCCTTCCCCATTCGTCATTGTCTCTTTCAAATGGTGGGCAGGAACTTGCGCAGTTGCGTTCAATGGGAGATAAACATTTACTGGTTGGAATATGTTTGAAAATTACATTCTAACCATTCCGAATCATCAAACTAAATGTCCCGTGATCGGCGACACAATTACCGTCATTCGTATGAATATACACAACATTTACAAACAGTGAACTAATCATAATCCTTCCTCTCCACACTCTCATGGTGTATTCTTTTCAGCATCTCCGGTCCCCCACTAGTCGCAAGTCATTTGCCCTGGGTCGGCTAACGAAACAGTAGGAGAGATCTAGGAAAAGCATAATGATTGAATTCCTCTAGCGTCAATAAATTTAAACATTAATCACTTGTCGGCCATCTATTTGTCTATACATGTACACTGGTTATATATTGAAATGTGCTTATAATATAGTGTACCTAGAAGTAACAGCCACTTGATTTAACTTTGTTTATCGTAATACCATGGTCAACCCTTCAACCAATGTTCTATCAATTACTGATGTTTTCTTGTAAGCATTTTCCTTTTTATAAATTAATTCTATATGATGGCATGTAAACGAATGACGGTTAATAAGATCTACATAAAATCCTAACTGCTCTCTTATAGAATGCCATTATGTTAACTATTTTCCACAAACCCTACTACCTCTCTTTGAATGTATTCATCATAGAATTCTTTTGTGAATCTACAAACAGAGATTTTTTGCAATTAACGGGACTAATGTTACATATGAATAGCTGTACACAATTACTACCTACTTACGTCTGAAAAAGGCAAATAATAATTTTTCTTATGGCTGACTTGACAAAGGCTATTTTGCCTGCAAAAATCTTCTGCAATGTGTGCCCCCCACTAGACGTCTAAATTAGACTTGGACAAAACCAAACCCATTGAACTGGGATTTGATCCAAACTTTGACTAAAAGTTTAGTGCACTATGTGGTATCCCACCACTAGTGTTTCTTGTGCAACACCTGTTGCAAAAGCCCTCACTCAAAAGTCAGGTGGTGATGAAGTGTTTATTGGTTTCACCATCAGATGTCAGTGTTTGTATATGGACTTTTGAATATTGCACAGCTGTAGTGAACAAAGGGTTACGGTTCTTCTGTATAGTTTTGTTTACTGTCCAATGGAGGTACCTCTTCTCTTCTGCCTATCCCTATCCTTCCATCTTTTCCACCATTTTTCTCCACCACTCACAGGGGCTTTTTCTACACACCGTAGGAAGTAGTCACTTGGTGGGAGGAAGTGTAGTGTCAGTTTCCCTCTGATTATCATAGAAGGAGGACACACACAGATTAGGCATCCCTGAAGTTTTTAAGCCAGGGCCTGGCTCTGCCAGGATTCCTGTCCTGGACAGTCTAGCTGTGTTAGAAAAAAAGGAAAAATTGGCCGCACATCTATGACTCTGTTCACACTGCAGGTTGCACGCTGCATGTGGCAGACAAAAAAAGTACAGACAAAAAAAGGAAAGATGCAACAGCAACCCACAGGTGCAACTGCTTACACAAGCAACGTGCAACCTGTAGTGTGAACAAAGTCATAGATGTGCAGCCAATTTTTCCTTTTTTTCTGTTGAATGTGCGGGGTGTGGCTACCTCCTATTGTCTTGCACTTCACCCATGTCCCAAAGGTGCTATAAAAAAAGATCATTTGGCTCCTATCTGCCCAGTTGTAGGCTTATTGAGCCCAGGAGAGGCCATTGCTAGTGTGAAAATGCTAGAGTAGGGACCATGTCTCAATGACGCCATAACGTGGCGACATTATACACTCTGTTTCTAAGATCCTCACTTTTTAATATCTACAGAGCAGGTGTTTACCGTGTGTACACTGGAAGGAGTATATATGGTAAGCCCTTGCACCTGTGGGTTTCTGTTGCACCTTCTGTTTTTTGTCTGTACTTAAGCCACAAGCAGAGTGCAACCTGCAGTGTTAACAGAGCCATAGATGTGTAGCCAATTTTTTCAGTTTTTTCTGTTGAATGTGTGTGTGTGTGGGGGGGGGGGGGGTACCTCCTGTTGGCTTGCACTCCACCCATGTCCCAAGGGTGCTATAAAAACTGATCATTTGGCTCCTACCTGCCCAGTTGTAGGCTTATTCAGCCCAGGAGAGGCCATTGCTAGTGTGAAAACGCTAGAATAGGGACCATGTCTCAATGACGCCTTAACGTGGCAACATGGTACACTCTGTTTGATCAAATAGTTTTCTAAGATCCTCACTTTTTAATATCTACAGAGCAGGTGTTTACCATGTGTACACTGGGAGGAGTATATACAGTAAGCCCTTGCACCTGTGGGTTGCTGTTGCACCTTCTGTTTTTTAGTCCAGCTGTGTTAGTGAGTCAAGACACACGTGTATGAAGTAACTAGAGACACTCCAGTTTTTCAGTCTATTTACTACTCTAACCATGCAGTGCTAGATGCTACAAGGAGGACAAGTCAGGGAATAACCTTGCCCATGCTGAGATCATCTCTGAAAAGTGCAGGGCAATATCCTAGTCTACAAGGGGAACTGACCCGGATAGAGCAAAGTTACCATAACGAAGGTCTACACTTAGCTACACCCAGGTAACCACGACTGAGGCTTGTGTCACCCTAGAATATGGATACCCCAACACTGTAGAGCAGAAGGTGGTCAGACATAGTCTAAAGACGGGCGCAAGTACCTCTCAAGTATCCTCTCTAAAGTTCTGACAGAGCAAATAACTACCTTGGGTTAAGGCTCCTTTGACAAACTCCTCTCCTCTTCTCTTCACTGCTCAACTCTAAGCTACATAAGTACACATCTATTATTTCAACACTTATACTGTAAGTATCTCCCAGCAAAGATCCAGTGAACATAAGTCTGTATTTATATAAGTAATTTGCAGCCAGAGTATTCTGTATTCCAAAAGACTGTTCAGTAAAGCCATCATATTTATTCTACTGGGAGTCATCATGGAGTCATCTTTACACATCTGCTACACGCCTTGGGTCATTTTCTCCTTTCAGCTGGTGGCAGTACCGATAGTCCAGGTGGGTCGTCGCTCCACTCTGTGACAGGAGCCCAAGGGAACCATCAGTACAAACCGACTATACATTAAACAGGTACCACCATCATACCTATGTGCTGGACTAGCACTGGCATCACGACTATACCATCTCTGGCAGAGTACTGCAGTAATATAACACACCACAACTACAAACTCGAGCCTTGGGCAAAAAGGAAAAGGAGGAAGGTTCACATAAAGGTCTATGCAAGTAGCTACAGCAGACTTTTCAAAGACCATGGGTGTTAGACTGTGAGGTACAGTGATACTCAAGCAACAGAGATAGGAGCAGGATCACACAAACACAATAATTGTAGTTAAAGCAGCGCTGCAGTTGCTAATGTGCCTGTTTTGTTGTACACTTATTGCTATAAAATAGCAGTGCGTAGAGAGTTTTGTGTCACTTTTGTGTACTTTCAAGGACTTTGATACTGTTGTTACTCCCCTATATGGAATAATTTTTTGGCAGCTTATAAAGGGCAACTATCATTAAGTTCGTGCAACGAACCTGCAGATATCCCCCTGCAGCTTCTTATCTCATGTTTGCCCTACTGCCCTTCTTGTTTCTGGTGGCCCGCCATTTTTGTGCTGTTTGATTAGCACTGGGGGCATTTCTCAGCCACACGGAGCACCACCCCGCCCACCTACCTCTTGCTTTTGTGACGCCTTCTCTTTGCATATTCATGTATGCATAATAATGCCGGTCAGGAAGCACATCAAGCAGGTGAGGTCGAGATACACCCCCAGTGCTCCTGGTTAGCACATTTGCATATGCTCTCTTAATTGCATTTTGGTGTTATTTACAGAATTAATAAAACATTTTAGGGGCACTTTGTGTCACCATTTGAAGAGTTTTTGAGGAAGCACTTTGTGTATGATGCTATTTGCTATAAAGAATTATAGAAGATTGTGTGTGGGGCACTACTGTATTTATCATAGGGAAATTTGTAGGGGACACAATGGGGGACATTTATTAAGTCCGGCGTTTTTTACCCCGGGCGTAAAAATTTGAATGCAGCTCAGGGGATTTATGTAGAGGTGCACTGCCTCTACATAAATCCCGATTTCACAGAGCCTCTCCATGCTAAAGTTTTAAAACACAAAACCAATTAGAAAGGTCCCTAACTTTAATTTGTTACCCAAAGGGGTTAAATCAACACATATCCTACCAAAAGCGACCCCTTACAATAATACCAGACACAATAGTTAGAATAAATTAACCACATCTTTATTAAATCCATGATTCCCAAAATATCCCCTAAAATCAACATTTACACAATAGACATTTAAAAACAAGGTGGACGGGTGTCACCACATCACAATGCTATCAATATGCTATCAATATTAGTGCATGTAACAGGCAGGAGTCAGCTGATATATACATTAAGTAATAGAGTGCTGTAAGGCAAAACCAGTACAAAGTGCAAGTGCTTATGAATAAATATGTAAACACATACAAAAATCCATCAATATAGGTAACAGAAATATTCAAAAGGCTATATTGCCTATACCATAGCCACTAAGTAGTAGCCCAACAACCCCTCGACCGCCCACATGTCGCACACACACCCCTCCACCTCACCCCCAACGCGTTTCGCCAAGTCTTTCTCAAGGAGTGGTGAGGTATAAGGGGCAAGGACCGGTTATATGCTAGCAGAACAAAATGTTTGGCCAATAGAAAAATGCCACTGCCATACCTATTTGGCGCTCCGACGCCACGTGTAACAATCACCAGAGCTGTCCAGTCGCTGGCTCTGCATCACCGAGGGCGCCGGAAGTGTGTTATCGGCAAGGCAGACACCAGGACAGGACCGGCATCGTGGAGAGGCGCATGCGCACCGGAGCGCACAGCAGCGGCGGCCATCTTAGTTGTGGGAAAAGAACCCTCAACATGAGATATCTGGGGGGAAGGAGGGGGAAAAAAGGAGAAAAAAGGGAAAAAAAGAAAAAAGAGAAAAAAAGGGAGAAAAAGGGAGGGGAGGAACTGAAAGTACATGAACAAATGCATATTCCCTGTTAATGAAACTACAATAATAAAAAAAAAATTTTGAATGAACATGTGAATGGGAAATACATATCAATGAAAATGAAGTGAACACCATTCCAGTGTGTGTAACATATCAAAGCAGGAAAATATTGATAGTGAATGCATGAAAATAAATTTGTTTGAATATGAAGACATAAAACGTCATGTGTATGAATGTGAGATGATGTAAAATGAACAATGAAACATGGTGTGAGTGTGAAAACAATTGTTGTGTGAAAAGTTGTGTGTGAGCAATAAAAAGTGAATTGCTGTGTGAATCAGAAAGTGATATGTGTGCCAACACACCACAAACCCCCTTGTATGCAAATAAATGCCCATGGATGAAAACTTGAAAAAATATATGTGACAAAATAAAAATGAAAAAAAAAAAAAAAAACTGAAAAAACACAATTAGTGAATGTGATGAATTGCTGGATAATGTGACATGAAATAATGATGCTGTGTAGGTGAATGTGAATTGCAAAGTGTAAAAAAAAAAAAACAATTGGGGAAAAAATCTTTTCTTTGCGGAAAATATAAAAAAAATATAAAAACAATAATACTTATTCTTCTTTACCCCAAAAAAATTTTTCAAAAATGTATTGAAACAAACCGCAATAAAAAATTGTATCCATTAACCATACCTAAAGTGCATATGTGCCAACTGAAACCAATAATGTGATAAATCTTACCTACAACCTCAACCCCAATAAACCCTATGTCAAATAACTCCTCCTCTTATGTAACCCCCCCTTTCCCCCCCCCCCCCCCCCCCCCCGAAAAAAAAACGGCCAGCCCCTTTCCGATGACACTATATCAAATACATGATTAAAAACCGAGACTATTCATACAGGACCCCGATTTCTATTAATAAATTATAGTCCCCCCTAAATTTGGGGTTCTTTTATAGGAAGCTAGAAAAAGACAACTGTTCATTTAATCCTTCCGGTGACATGGTCCTCAACTTGATTATCCATTTACATTCACGCTGTGCCAGTCTCTTTGCAAGATCACCACCTCTCGATCCCATATGAATGTGGTCAATCCCTCTGGCCTGTAATTCTTGCCATTTCCCACTATGATGTATCCGAAAATGCTGAGCAACTGGCTTCAGTTGTCGGATGGCAAAGGTATCATCCAAAGGGACATCCATGGCTGCCTTTATATGACGGACATGTTCCTGTATCCTGACCCTCAGTTCCCTGGTGGTCAGTCCGATATAGATCATGTCACAGGGACATGTTACATAGTAAATGACGCCACTCGTCCTAAAGTCAATATGATGGACAATGTTGTATTCATGTTCTCTAAAAGAGTCCCAGAAGTAATCCGTTTTCACCATCAGTGAGCATATTGAACATCTTCCACATGCAAATGACCCCCATTTTGGGCCTCGTGATTGAAAGATGAATCTAGACTTGGGAGGTATATAATGGCTTTGTACAAGTTCATCTCTTAGAGATCGACTGCGTCTGGGGGTGATTAGTGGTTGAGAGGATAGAATTTTCCTCAGGTCAGTGTCATGGGACAATAAGGGCCAGTGTTTACGAAATACCTGTGTCATCTCAGTCCATCTTGTATGATAGCCTGTAATAAGTCGAATAACCTTGTCATCCTTCCGTTTTGGACGTGGAGTCAGAAGGTCAGTCCGCCTTACCGACCTGGCTTTAATGATCCCGGCATCAATGTCCACAGACTGATAGCAATGTTGGCGGAACCTCCGCTCCATGTCACTGGCTTGAGTTTCAAATTCATCCTCTAGGTCACATATCCTACGAGCCCGTAGCCCGTAGGAACTGGCCTGATGGTATCGCCTTTACTTTTCAAGTAAAAATCTAGAAATCGACAAACTGGTTCACAGAGCCCCCCCCTACCAGACACAATAGGTCTCCCTGGGGGGGTAAATTTATTCTAACTATTGTGTCTGGTATTATTGTAAGGGGTCGCTTTTGGTAGGATAAAGTTTTAAAACCTCAGTAAGTAAGTAAAACCTCAGGTTTCAGTATCATTTTGTCACGAAAAATGATAAATGCAGCAGACCCAGAGTCCACACCCCCTCCCCGCCCCCTCCACAGCCCCTCCCCGCCCCACTGGTGAAGGTGGCGTAAAATGGCCAGATGCAAATATTTTATTCGCAAAACGGCCATTTGAGAATAAATTAAGATGCATCTGGCCGTTTTATGCCAACAAATACAACTTTTTTGCTTGATAACTGTCCCCCAATGTGTATCAATGTGTGAATTTATTTACTGTAGAAGGTTTTGTTAGGGGCACAATGTTCATAATACAAATTAACTTAACAGTAAAATTAATCTTTTACTATAATGTCAATGGTGTCAAAATAACACTGTTACTTTTTTTTTTTTTTATTATTCCCAGTTGTTAACCCTGTTATTGTCCTCTTTTTATAACAATCCGCTAGGAATTTCCCCAGTAGGGAACACGAGGTCATAGAACATCATGATCAATTTTTCATGATAAATTCTTTTAGTAGTTGCTGCATGTATGCACTTTCAGAACAACTCCTCTGATCATGATAAATATCCAAACAGACATCTGTCATCTGGGAAAATCATTATGTCACTGGCTAGCTTTAGGGATGTGACACCTGGACAATAAAGATGAGGGACTGACAAAGTTTCAACACATTTGAACTTTGAATGTGGCAAAGACTTTTTAATTTTGAGATTAGAGTGAAAGTGAAAGATAGACCCTGAAGAATAAAACCTGGTCACCTATTTGAAGAAAAAGTTATATATATATATATATATATATATATATATATATATATATATATATATATAAATATGTATATCCTTAGGGTATGTTCACCCCTTATGTGTCTGCACCCTACATATAAGTCAAGAAAATCTCTCCGCTTAAAGTGACTTTTTCACAGGATAGGGGAAAAGTAGGAGATCGCTGGGGATCAGCCCTCTATACCCGTCGATCTCCATATCTGGCGCCGCCGGCTCTGTTATGAATAGAGTCGCGGATACGGCGTGTTACTAGTGGCTCTATTGATTGTTATATAGCATATAGAGTAAAGAAATCGGCACTCACCCAGGATGAAAATGTCTTCTTTATTGTAATGAAAAATCCATTAAAAAGTTGCAGGGAGAGGGAGCTAGGCAATCAGGTCACAGCGACGCACGTTTCGTGTTCAGCTGAACACTTCCTCTAGCTGGTGATTGACAGCATCATGTTACACATCACATGATTATATACTCCACCCCTGGGTGACGTACAAAATGTAAAACAATGTAACTTCACAACACATTAAAAACATTAAAGGAACACGTGTAGCTCGTTTCTGTCGTTCAAGCCTAGTGGACCTAAGGCTTCAAAGTAGGATATGAGGTATGCTTCTCTCTGTAATAATTTAAGGTGTCTGTCTCCTCCCTCTTTGGGAATCCCGACCCTCTCCAAACCCGCAAACCGTAGAGTATTGCGATCTCCATCGTGTACTTCTCTCATGTGGGTTATCATTCTCATGGACCCTTTTCCTGTGACTAATGAATGGCAGTGTTCTCTATACCGTATGTTTAATTGTCTTTTTGTTTTGCCGATGTAGAAATACTGACAAGGGCAAAACAGGACATACACGACATATGTACTTCTGCATGTTATTAATTCTCTCACTCGCCACTCTTTACTCCCAATCTTTAGACAGTTAGCAGGAATAAATTTGCTACAGTGTGTGCAATTATGGCACTTTTTGTTCCCTTTAGGTAAACTTTTTTCAAGCCATGTCTCCTGTCTCTCTGCACTATTCTGCTCTCTCAATTTATCTGCTACTGTACGATTGCGTCTATATGTCACAATGGGTCTTGTGTTTGTTTTGTCATTGAGTGTTATATCACTTTGTAGAATGTACCAATATTTATTGATGGCGTTTTTTATGGCGCCGTTCATGGGTGTATTATCAAAAGAAAAACAAAATCTATCAATTTTTTCTTCTGTTTCTCTTTTACTTCCCTTCATTAATTGTGCTCTATCTTTCTTTTCTGCTCTCACGTAAGCTTTCTGTAAAATGTTTTTAGGGTACTCTCTTTCTTCCAGTCTAGTGAGTAGTTCTTTTGCTTGTTTCTGATAACCCTCTGGTTGGCTGTTCAGTCTCTTAAGTCTTAAGAGTTGTCCATACGGGATGGCCTTTTTTACTGTTAATGGATGCGAGCTCTTAAAATGTAATAAGGTATTGCTAGTGGTGGGCTTCCTATATCCCTCTGTAATTATTCTGTTCTGATTAATCCTCACCATTACATCCAAGAACTCCAGGCTCTGGTCACCAAAATTTCCTGTAAATGCCATGTTCATAGTGTTGGGGGAATTAAGGTACTGTAAAAAGTAAGGTACTGTAAAAAGTCCGAAAATTCAGACTGAGTGCCCTCCCACACTATGAACACGTCATCCATAAAACGCAGGAATGTTTTAATATTCACACAGAAAGGATTACTGGCAGAGAATATATATCTTTTTTCAAAGATGGCCAGGAACATATTCGCGTAGGCACATGAAACTGGTGTGCCCATCGCGGTGCCAACTTCTTGTTGGTACCACTGATCGCCAAACCTAAAAGCATTATTACCTAAGATGAACAAAAGGGAATCACACACAAAGGAAATAAATTCATCCGACTTCTCCGTATCTCGTAAAAACTCCCCGATCGCCTGTACACCCGCATCATGGGGGATGCGGGTGTACAGGCTCTCGACATCAATGGAAGCTAGATGGAATCCCTCCCTCCAAGGGACCTTTTCAAGTGCCTGAAGGAACTCACTAGTATCCTTGAGGTAAGTGGGGATAGTGGGCAACAGTGGGCGCAATAGCCAATCCATATATTTGGATAAGGCTTCAGTCGCCGAGCCGATCCCCGCGACAATAGGTCGTCCCGGGGGTCGGCTCAGCGACTTATGTATTTTAGGGAGGAAATACCATTTCGGTTTTCTGGCACATGTTGGTATAAGCTTTTCTGCCATTTTACTAGAGAGTAAGCCCTGCTCCACGGTCGTCCTCAGCAGGCTTCGTAGCTTTTCTAGGATTTTGGGAGTTGGATCACCTTTTAATTTTTTATATGTGTTAGTGTCGTTTAGCTGCCTATTAGCCTCTGAGATATAATAGGTTGTGGACATCACCACCGTAGAGCCCCCCTTATCCGCCCTCCTAATAGTGAGGTCTGCTCTGGACTTCAGCCATTTTAACGCTCTACTCTCACTAGGGGTTAGGTTAGATCCGGCTTTAGGATAAACCAGTGCTTTAATTTCATTGGTGACTGTCTTGGTAAATAGATCTATTGCGCCACCTGGTTCTAGAGGGGGGCTGAAGGTAGATTTGTTCCCACCTCTGAATTCACTGAACTCAGTCGGTCCCGGGACTGTCACATTGCTATCCTCCACCTCCATTTCTAAGTCATGCAGAATATGAATGCACTCTCTTTCCCTTAAAGACATGTTATCCGACATACTGAAACCTAGTGGCCCTATTACAGCTGGGATTTCCCCCTCCTCCCGTTCGCCCTGATTCTCCCCTCCTCTCACTTTTGTTTTAAAGAATTTATGGAGATTTATTTTACGAATGCTTTTATATAGATCTATTTCAAATCTGGAGAAATCAAAGTCCTCTTTAATGCCAAAGTTCAAACCTTTTGAGAGAAGGGATACGCAAGCCTCATCTAAGTCCACGCCAGAGATGTTCACCACATTGCGGGCAGATGTTACTTCTTCCATGAGACAAACTTGCGTTTCTGCTTGCGTTTCCTCTCTATCTCTCCTTTTCCTCCTTCCCCTTCTAATGGATTTTCTAAAGGGAGTTTTTCCTTTTTTTGTTGTTGTTGTTGCTGGCTCTTTAATTCCGCCTCTCCTCTTGGCGTCTCTTTATCTGACACGCTTGAATCCGAGTCGGTTGTTCCAAAATCGGTGTAACTACCTTTCACCCTCTTAGTGCTGTTTTTACTGCTCAGTCTCCTGGTAATAGGTTTGTTGGACCAGTTGAAAATACGGCCCTTATCATAGTCCATTTTGTCCCTTAAGAACTTCCCTTTTTTCCTTTCTTTAGTGTCCGTCTGAACAGTAACTAAGCGTTTCTCTGTTTTCTTTAGGAATAATCTTAGTTGATCTTCCGCTACTCTTTCTTTAAGTTCTGCTTTTGCTTTGGAGAGTTCGGCAGACACCCATTCATACTCTTTCTTATTCCTTTGTAGGATTATAAGCATTAAATTTTTAGCATGTTCCTCATATGCAGTATTCCAACAATTCACAAAGTCTTGGTCATCCTGATACTGTGAAGGTGGTTTATAACCTCTCAGTCCTCTGGGGACTCTCCCACAGTCAGCATAGGACTGCAGGGATTTAATCGTCCAGAAGAGTCTCACCTCCTTTTCGGCTAACGCCACAACTTTATTTTCCACAGACTTTGTGCTTAGAACTTGAAGCTCGTCTTTTGTATTGCATGACGCAAAAAAAGCCTGGGCATCCTCTCTCCCTGCTTCCAATACGGTGTCTAGATTCTTGAGCGAGACGCTATCTGCTGTCTCCATACTTGCTTCGGGTTCACTCTCAGTGTGCTCAGAGTCAGAAAACATCAGGTGCAGCAATTACTCTCCAGAAGGACACAGACTCGGCACTACTAGCTCAGCTTAACCCGTTATGGTATCACTCACTAGACACATATAAAACACATCCTATGCGGGGGTGCTCAGATCATAAAAAGTCTGGATCCAATATAGCATATAGAGTAAAGAAATCGGCACTCACCCAGGATGAAAATGTCTTCTTTATTGTAATGAAAAATCCATTAAAAAGTTGCAGGGAGAGGGAGCTAGGCAATCAGGTCACATTGATTGTTATGAAGCCGACAGTAAGAGCCTAGTACAGCGCTCCTCAGTTGTACTCAGCTCTTTCCATTGTGCCATAGGAATGAATAGGTCACTTACCGTACCCATGGCTCTATTCATAACAGAGAATATCGGCGGAATTCCGCAGGGGGGCACAGAGGTCCGATCCCTCACGATCTTCTACTTTTCCCCTATCCTTTGGATAGAGAAAAAAGTCAATTTTTCCTGGAATAACTCCTATAAGGCCATAATTCGCATTTATTATGATATGTGGAAATGAGTGTGAGATGACAGGTGATTTTAAAACATAAGTTGAGCGATCAGTCATCACTGGCCCTGATTCGTACCAAAACAAATGTGTGTAACATGGTATATGTTACTATATGTCATACAGTCATATATAGTATAGCTACAGTTCACAAGTGTACATATATGTGTATAAGTACATAATAAAATACACAGTAGAATATATACCAGGCACTGCCATTTAGACGCGTGTCTGACCCAAATTAACTTACATGTAATTGTGTAAAGAATACAAAGGAAGGCAGCGGCACTCACCAAAAATAAACTTGGGGGAAGATTTATCAAACTGGTGTATAGCAGAATTGTCTTAGTTGCCCCTAGCAATCAATCAGATTCCACCTTTCATTCCTCACAGACTCTTTTAAAAATGAAAGGTGGAATCTGATTGGTTGCTAGGGGCAACTTAGACAATTCTACTTTACACCAGTTTGATAAATCTCCCCCTCGGTCTTTATTGTCCATATGAAATGTCAGGCAAAAAGGCTGTTTGTAGCCATAACGTGTGATATTAAAAGTGGACACTTTCACTTTGGATGTGCTGTCTACTGCATTTTTTTCTCATATGAAATGGCAAACACTGAGAAAATGGTGCTTCGGGGCTGCGCGAAACCCACTCTGTAGATCCCGGCTGTGTTCGCCATTCCATATGGACAATAAAGACTAAGGGGGAGATTTATCAAACATGGTGTAAAGTGTTGCCCCTAGCAACCAATCAGATTCCTCCTTTCATTTTCCAAAGAATTTGTGAGGAATGAAAAGTGGAATCTGATTGGTTGCTAGGGGCAACTGAGCCAGTTTCACTTTACACCATGTTTGATAAATCTCCCCCAAAGTGTATGATGTACCTGTAAACCTTTAGAGCATTAACAAGTCTCTATGTTTTTAGAGTCACATCTTGAAAACAGTTCTTGACTGCTGCTCTTTATATTATACTTTTTATTACGGCTATTATTTTTCATTTGTTTTGCTTTTTTTACAGCGTAAGAGAATAAACAAGTCAGTCTTCAGCCACAAACCCATCTTGGGGTATCATGATTTACTCAAACCTCCTCACAAAGTCTTCAGAATCCCATAAAATAATCATTCCCGGTGCAGAAATGTGCGCTGACAAGTGACAGTCTGAAAAACATTTTTGATCATAGGACAGCTAGAAGGTGTCCATTAAAAGGGTAGAAAAGTATGCCCATTAATCCATCATCACAAACCGTGTTTCTCAAAGTCAGGAGAAAGTTACATTAAAGTATGCGTCTTCCGCTAAGTCGCTAGGAAATGAGTGAGAATGTGGCAATTATCCTTGGGGGAAAAAAATCTGCAATTTCTTTATATCTGAGTTAATTGTCTGTGTCCTTTAGCGGAGAAGGAGAAACATCTTAGAACTCTGAAGGACAGACACTAAACTTAGAAGGCTCCTGTGAACTTTGCCTGGTGCTTTTTCTGTGATTACATTCTAATTTCTACAGGTGCGGATGGACAGAATATACAGTGTGAATGGCACAATTCTCTCATTAGGTCTATACAGTAAGTTTAAATGAGTCGAGTGCCATGAAGATGTCGGCATTGAGATCTTTCGCTATAGGAAATGACACAATGCAGACATCTTGTCAACAGTTTCAACTAGCTATGGAGACAAAGCGTAAATGTTACTGGACAGTCTATGGAATACATTTATCATGTTACATTGCCTCTCTGCTATACAAAGCGGAGATTTATTTACTGAAATCTGCAACATCTACAGGAAAGTAGAAAAGAAAAAATGAACAAAACTATGTTTATTAGTAGAGATGAGCGAAGCAGTTAGAAATTCAATTCGCAAGTTTTGCAAATTTTGGGTCAAATTTGTTAATTTTAATTTTGCTAATCGAATCTAATTTTCAACAATACAGCCAAACTATAGTAGCTACAGTTCTGGGACTATTACAGAAGGACAAATTTGTTAATGCATGTTCTTGTAATTGTGTAAAAAAATTGGAAAATGACAATTAAAAAAAAAAAAAAAAGAAAGTCAATCACCCAGTTAATCATCTAAGCTAAAGAAGCCAACGTTGTTTAACACAGTAGGAGTGAAGTGCGAGCACTGATTATGTAAGGTGCACACTCTATTCACTGATCCCAGTTAATTGGTATAACTCAATAGGGGTTTACAGCACCCAGTGAGTGAATAATATGGACTGTGTCTTCACTGATCCCAGTTAATTGGTATAACTCAATAGGGGTTTACAGCACCCAGTGAGTGAATAATATGGACTGTGTCTTCACTGATCCCAGTTAATTGGTATAACTCAATAGGGGTTTACAGCACCCAGTGAGTGAATAATATGGACTGTGTCTTCACTGGTCCCAGTGAATTCCTGCACCCAGTTACTTGGTAAACTGGACACTTGATTGGCAGCTACAACAATCACCCACAATCTGCCCTCCTATCCTATCCTCCCCCCTCTGTCCCTATATCACTCTGTTAGTCTCTCCCTGCTCTGCTGTAACTGCCTGTTGCCATGCTACTCTCTCCTCCACACACAGTCGACTGGCCACCTCCGCCACTGAAGGGCCTGCAGCTGATTGGATGGGCACTAGGGATTTGATTAATTTGTTTCTTCCCACCAGTGATGCTCCGGACAGCATGTGTCGTTTCCATTTTTTTTTTTTTTTTTGCTAATTTCCTTATTAAACTAGCAGGGAATTTGTTTCACAAAATGATGCGAATTGACAACCCTATTCGCAGCGGGAAGAAAGCACTGAAGCATTGCAGCCCTAGGCACGCCTCTTTGACCCAGCTGTGATGGATTAAAATTCCTTTTTTTTTTGGCAAATAACAGCACCAAGATTATTTTCAAACACATAGATTGACATCATCATCATCATCATCATCATTGACAACTGCTCAAATGTACCAGTGGGTTGGGGTGAGCTATGGGGGGTCACAGATTTACTTAAAGGGCTGTTTTAAGAATGTAGCTGCAGTCAATGGCAGTATCTACCTTGTTTTTTTCTTTTAAATACGTTCTGTTTTGACATTTACTGTACAATGCAAAAAACTAAAGTATGCAAGATAGAGCTAAACATCCAAAGCCAGGATCTGAATGGTCCACCAGAGTACCAGGCATCCCCTCTGTGAGCAATAAGAAAGAATAAATGGTTCTTCCAGCTCCAATATGTGTAAAAACTTCAAGCTTTTATTGGATCATGGCATAAAAAAAAACAGAATACCAACGAGTTTCAAAGTTAAAACTTCCTAATCATGGTATGATTAAGACGTGTTAACTTTGAAATGTGTTAGTATTCTGTTTTGTTATTTTTTTATTTTTATTTTTTTATTTATTCTTTATAGATTACCTTCATCTGGAGTTGGCCCAAACTTCACTTTCCGTGCTCCTCTAGCCTAGCGGGACCCAGGCTATTTCTATAAATGTATTGTTCCCTCTGTGGGCCCTGTGATCAAGCAGAAGGGAATTTTCACTACAACCTACTTCTTATGGGTCAAAAACCAGTGGGTTAGTCCATTAGTCCCTGTTTATATATTGTTTGAACTTTATATTGAACTGCAGAGCCCAACATATAGCATGAAGAGAAGCATTGAGTGTCTTCAGAAAATGTATACCATACCCTATTATGTCAGAGCAGTTGCACTGTTGTCCATTAATGTTTTCCATTGATGCATAAAAACAAATAAGTATCTGATATAGGAAAGTGTAGCCAATTAAACTGTTCAACATACTGTAGGTAATGTACTTTCAATGTATAGGCCAGTAGGTGCTCCCTGCATATATGCTATATATATACATCACAAACATGATATTATTAAAGCTTTACTCCTTTCATAGTCAGAATAGCACAGTATGCAGCACCATTATATTCCAACAAAAGTGGATATATCTTATAGCCAATATAATTCAATGCATAACAAGTTTATCACATCTAGCATGGCGCCTATTAAAGCAGAATCCGTGAGGCTGGTATGAACACAGCTAAATCAGTTTTCTGTAGACATAACTAACATAATTGGATGACACATCTGCCTAGCCCCCTGCCAAAAAAAAGAAGCTGGCAGAAGTTTTGGCATCACACAAGCACTGCCGTTTTGGAGATGGTCTGACCCATTCGTCTAGCCATCACAATTTGGCCTTTGTTAAAGGGGTTATCCATCACTACAAAAACATGGCCACTTTTCCCCCTACTGTTGTCTCCAGTTCAGGTGCGGTTTGCAATTAAGCTCCATTTACTTCAATGGAACTGAGTTTCAAACCCCACCCAAACTGGAGACAACAGTAGGGTAAAGTGGCCATGTTTTGTAGCACTGGATAACTCCTTTAGGCTATGTTCACACTGCGTACGAATCCGTACGCAGGTCTTACTCTGCCGTATATGTGCGGCTGAAACTACAGGCGTGCGAAAAATCGACATGTGGCCGGATGCGTACGCACCGCGAACATACGCCTGCAGTACAGTTATGCTTCCCTAGCCTGTTTCGAAGCGATCTGAAACAGGTCATTTACTTGGAAATCTTCGCCCAGCCCCGTAAACCAAACAGAGCCTTTTGGATCGAAAAATCAAGTTCAGTTTGGCTGAAATAACTACTTTGTACGGGACCGCATGGAAATCCACGGCCATGAGTTTCAACATTTCCGTCCTCAAACAATGGTCTTGTTCATTTTTCACGGCGCCGTATATGATCCGGCCGTAAGCTCAAACGTAGTGTGCACTGTGTGGGCGTATATCGTATACTTTCAAGCGAACGCATCAACCTCAAACTACGTGCGTATATTCGCGGTTCGCACTACGGACGGATTCATACGCAGTGTGAACATAGCCTAAAAGTAGCTCAGATCCTTATGCTTGCCCATGATTCCTGTTCCATATCAACTTAATAAATTGAAAGCACAGTGGCTTTCCCTACAACGCCACAGTCATCTACACATGTGCTGCTTCTATATCACCTATTTCTGACTAATTCTTTGAATAGAAATATGTATGTTTGATATAGGTTATTAAAGCGCTTTTCTGATATTTACAAGGATAAAGCGGCACAAGCATGGGGAAGCCGGTGCAAGAGGCCTTTTTTTAACCTCGTCCTGGTTCTTGCGTAAAACGCCATTTTATTCCCAACTGGAGGCGGGCCGGCCTGCCCCCACTGGGAGGAAACCCCCTCCCCTCTGACACAACTCCATTAGAATCAATGGAACCATGTCATAGAGGGGTGGGGGTTTCCTCCCATTGGGGGTGGGGTGCCTCCAGTGCTTCACCCCCAGCAGGTGCCAGGTAATAAAATGGCGCTGTAAGTGGGAATCGGGCTGCAGTAAAAAAAAAAAAAAAAAAGGACCACAGCACTGGCATCCCTGCACTGCTTATCCATGTAAATATCAGAAAAGCGATGTACCAGTGGTACATTTGCTTTAACTATTGTTGAGTGAGTACTAAAATGTTTGAATGCTTCTTACTTAAGTCGTGCATTTTTCAAGTCGTGCTTAAGTGCTTGACTCAAGTTACAAACCCATTTGAAATCAATGGGAGATTCAAGTATTTAACCAGGTGCCTTCACCTTGAAGGGATGTGTAAAAGACATATACAAAAATGAGAATATGAAACTTAGCCGGTTGCTTTCCTAATCCACCCCACGCCCTCCCCTCTTGATTTAGGCAGCACGGCTTCCTGTTGTAATATGATAGAGCATGCTCGCCCAACACTATCGTTGACCAATATGTTACGTGTGAAAATTGTTGAATGCCAACAAAAATTTAGGAAGCTTTGAATACAAAAGTTTATTCAGGTAGCATCTTACTTGTGCCCCACACCTGCTAGGAGTGCAGTGTGAAGATAATATAAGGCCATTTAGTCCTGCTGCCCTCACAACCCTGTGCCTCAATGTACACTTCATACTCATTCCCAATTCATATAGGCATTTTACATGCTGGTCTTAAGTGAAAATATGTGAGTTGCCCCAGATTTATTTAGAAACATGGCCCTTATTAAATCTTTGACTGTCCATCTAACCGACCCGCTCCCTTCTCGAACAATTATCAGTTACTCCAGTGATAAGAAGCCAGAGTGACATCACGGCAGAGTGCTGCCTAAATCAGGAGGGGAGGGCCTAGGGTAGATTGATGAAGCAACCGGCTAAGTTTCATATTAATTAAAGTGAAGATTTAGCCTATTTAGCCTATAGAGGCGGGAACACTGATGAGGAAGGTATGTTTCTTACCTGTTAGTCAAGTTAACTCCGCTCTGGAGCACCCTTAGGAGCACTGTTGCATCATCCAGCCTGCCCCTTCCATTGATTATCATTAGAAAGGGCTGGCCAGATGAGGCAGCAGTGCTCCGAAGCAAAGTTAACCCAGACTAACAGTGCAGGATCGGTGCAGAGGAGTTAGGTAAGACACACACCTTCCTCCTCAACGTCCCCGGCGTTATAGGTGGCTAAAAGCAGGTTAGATTTCTCTTACCTGCTGATAGTTCCTCTTTAATGGGGTACACTGAGTTTCCTTTATGATGGCTGACACTATTCCAATCCAGATGTTAACCGAGCTGTATGCCTGTATTGTGCTATGTACTGTAGATTGTACTATGTAAATCTCTCTGTTGATGACATTATGTAAATAATAATAATAATTTAAGCATTGTACTTGTTCCCTTCTTTGAATTGTTCTGAGTTGGCAGAAACACATACACAATGGGGGACCCAGGGCATTTGTTCTTTTTTTACATAGAACGTAATGTAACATTGTGCATCTAAATGAGAATCTGATGTAAGAATTCCGGGCCTTGTGAGTTCATTGCCACCTCTTTTTAGGGTGACAATTGTACTAGAAGCAAAAGAGATAAAAAAATAATAATAAAAGTACAAAAATGAAAGGCTTTGCTTGTCACCACTATATAAATAGGATTCAATGGAGTGTTTGTTATTCATTTGCATTACCTTACAGCATGTCAGAGCATTAGACAGTAAAAAAATTATATTCCTTTTAGTTTTCTGCAGACTTGAAGTTGACTTTCTTTACAGTTTCAAATGGAATGTTTATAAATCCAATTATGTAATTATCTCTTCTATCATTATTTAGGAAACTAGCCACTTGTTAAAATAATTATGTTCCGATACATTTAACTTCTGCCTTCTATTCAATTGGAAAAAATAAAAAATGTTCCGTACAGACTGCAGCCAAAATAAATTACATTTCTTTAAGCTCTTGCCAGCATCAAGAATATAATCTTGTATGATTTGCCTATAATTCAAAATGCAGGACTGTTTAAATGCATCAGTTTAATTTAAAAGAAAGTTATATATGTGTATTATACTCGATGAGGTGGCCATTTAACCTGCTTATATATTCCAAACAGCAAAAGCCACCCAGGAAAAGCTCAAATAACCATTATTAATAGGTATCATTTATCATGAAGTGCAGGGAATACGTTTGTTTTAAAATGTTACCCTATTTTGTAAATGAAGCCCTATCTTTGGCTGTCGCTACAAGGAGTGTAGTTATTATAGCACATAATGTACACTAACGTGCTAAAAAGTATTGGTATATCCCATACAGTCATAATAGTTTGGTGATTATGGTATAAGACGGGGATGGGGAACCTGCTGCCCTTCAGTTGTTGCAAAACTACATTTCCCTTCATGCCTGGACAGCCAAAGTGAAAAATGCCCAAGACACTAAATTGTTGAACAATGGCAGACCACTAGGTGAGTATACTTACCAATATTGAAGTCCAAAATCAAAGGACATGTAAGTGTAATGGGTGTCCACCTGCTATGCTACCAATTGGTTTGATTGTGGGACAAATGGAGTCTAAGGACTTTCTGAGGTCACCAAACAGACAGAGTGTCGGGCCATGATAAGTACAGTACTGTAGTATGAAAGAAGTCATGACTAGTGATGAGAGAACATGCTCGTCCGAGCTTGGTACTCGATCGAGTATTAGGGTACTCAATGGTACTCGTTACTCGGACGAGCAACTCGCGATACTCGAGGAAATCTCATCATCCGTTTCCTGTAAGTTTGGGCGCTATTTCTCAGCCAACAAACATGCAGGAGACTCTTTGGTACATCCTTAGATCATGTGGGACCCATACATGTCGATAGCAGAGATTGGTTGGCCAGATCAGATGACCCTGCCATATAAAAAGCGCAGCCGGCAGTACTTCAGACGCATGCTGTGAGAGATTAGGGATCGAGCTGCTGCTGGTCAGGGAGAATGTCGGTGTAGGATTTAGCATTCCAGTAAACAGGGTATATACTAGCAATACAAACAAACAGCCCTTTTAAGGGCTTCAAATCGTTTTTTAACTGTATTACTACAGACTGCTGGCTGGAACTTGTAGTGCTGCTACCATGATTTAACCAGCACACTGTGGTGATCGGCTGCTGGCAGAAAGGGGACATTAGGTGTTGCTTACAGACCCCTGCGCACCAGTGTGTATAGGTGCAGCCACTACTGAATTGTACCCCACAGACCCCCAAAACTAGTGGGACCCCAAGTATTTTTCCTGATTTCTGTATTTCATACGCAAGGCCTATCTGAGTTCACAACATGTTGACTACTGGTGTGCCTGCCCTTGCCTTCATGTTGACTACTGCTGGGCCTTTACTGGCATCTATGTTGACAACTGCTGTGCCTGACCTTGTTTTTTTTTTATTTTTATTTTTATTTGTATAGCGCACACAGATTCCGCAGCGCTTCACCTATCTGTATGTTTTGGGTGTGGGAGGAAACCGGAGTACCCAGAGGAAAACAACGCAAACATGGAGAGAACATACAAACTCTTTGGAGATGTTTTCCTTGGTCGTATTTGAACAGTGCTAACCACTGAGCCATCATGCTGCCCTTGCCTCCATGTTGGCTACTGCTAGGCCTTAACTGAAATCTATTTTGACTACTGCTGGGCCTTTACTGGCATCTATGTTGACAACTGCTGTGCCTGCCCTTGTTTTTTTTTAAGACCCTGCTGGGTCTTAACTGGCATCCATGTTGACTACTGGTGTGCCTGCCCTTGCCTCCATGTTGGCTACTGCTGGGCCTTCACTGGCATCCATGTTGACTACTGCTGGGCCTTCACTGGCATCCATGTTGACTACTGCTGTGCCTGCCCTTGCCTCCATGTTGGCTACTGCTGGGCCTGCCTGGCCTCCATGTTGACTACTGTTGCTCCTGCCTGGCCTCCATGTTGGTTACTGTTGCTCCTGCCTGGCCTCCATGTTGGTTACTGTTGCTCCTGCCTGGCCTCCATGTTGACTACTGTTTCTCCTGCCTGGCCTCCATGTTGGTTACTGTTGCTCCTTCCTGGCCTCCATGTTGGTTACTGCTGCTCCCGGGAGTTCTCTGTGTGCTCAATACCATGCAGTGTCTGGCCTAATTTTGGGGAGGCTCACTTGCTTCCTCACTCACTTTTAATGGTTCTCTGTGTGCTCACTGCCATGCTAGGTCTGGTATAATTTTTGGAAGGCTGACTGGCTACCACTTCTACCTTGTTCACTCTGTCCTCACTGCCATGCTTTGTCAGGCTGATTTTTTGTCTGGTTCACGATATGCTATCTCAATTTTAATGGTTCCCTGTGTTCTCACTGCCATGCTGTGTCAGGCTGAGTTTTTGGGTAGTCCATATACCTCTGTTTTAACCAGGCTGTTGCACAGAATTAGGCATAATGGTGCCATTAGGCAGCCTCAGAGGCATGCATGCATACATGCTGCCCCTGTAGTTTCCTGTCCATTTCCGTGGTGTTTCCATCATTTTTTGAGGTTGACAGGTTTTTACACGACCTTCCCCCTACCGAACTTGGGTCCCCTGCAAAAATGCTCGAGTCTCAAATTGACTTCAATGGGGTTCGTTACTCAAAATGAGCACTCAAGTATAGGGAGATATTCATCTCGAGTAACGAGCACCCGAGCATTTTAGTAGTCGCTCATCACTAGTCATGACCTGTCAGATTGCTGTTTGGGTCATAGGGTAAAATGGGTAAAATGGGTGAATACCATCAGTGAGAGAGAATACGGAGGTAGGAGGTAGTAATGATGCCTACTATAACTCGTGAAATAGCTGAGGTCAGAAGGCTCCTACAGCAGGAGGTGGCAAAAGCACCTGAACAAGTCTTCGGTGCTTAGTACCAGTATAGACACCTTTAACCTTTCCTTCAAAAGAGACTGAAAACTACTGAAACTAGAATAGGGGTGGAGATGTGTAGACAAACTAGAGAAGAGCAAGTATACTATTCGGTTGAGTATCAAGATGCTCAAAAGTACTCAATACTCTTACAAGCACCGCATGGTACTCGTGTTAGATAGCAAGTCTCCTGCCCGCATGTTTGGCAGCTTAAATTAGCCAATAAACAGGCAGGGAAAGGACTGGCACAGACTGCTATGCCACAGCCCTTGGTTGTTCATTACTCGATCGAGCATTTAAGTATTTTAGTGATAGCTCATCTCAAATCAAGACTTTTCCAAGCAGAACTATAGCGATAATAGTAAATCCTTTATAGAACACCAAAATATTCCCCAGTACAATGGAAGTACCAACTGGAAATCCACACAAACATACAGAGAACATACAAATTCCATGTAGTTGTTGTCTTTGGCATAATTCGAGGCTAGTACTCAAGCGTTACAAGGCAACAATGCTAACCAATGAGACACTTTGACACATATCATTACAACTTCAACTGTTATTCAGTTAAAGAGACCGCTTAGCATTGAGGATTTGTTTGTTGCCTGTGACCACCAAGCTTGAAGTGACTCACTTGAGTGTGACAAGTTGTAAGTACGAATAGTACCTGTCACTTTAATTGCTGTCATCTCCACAGAAGACAGAGCAGTCTACACCAGGAATACTTGCAACATAACCGGTAGCCCATTGATCATGCATTTTTTGGGGGGTATTTTTTGCCTCTGTAAAGTTATCGTAAAAAGTCATCAACCAATATGTATATGGGTTAACTACAAAGTTACCACTCATGTTGACCCCTTTTGCAGACTGCAGAGAGTAAGGATTAATTTGTATGCATTTACATATAGGGAAAAAAAAACAGATTAGCTCTTCTCTATAATTCATACACTTTACTATAATGACTCCCCTTGGTTCCTTAATTGTCATCTCTCTTCCGAAAGGAGTTTATTACCCTACAGCATAACACATTTACTACTAACAGGAATTGTTTCCCTCTATTCAGATACATGCTGCCTTCATGGTCTTTATTCAGTTGAAGACAGCAGGAGACAGTATTGGTGTGAGGCATTAATCTTTGATAAATGTGAAGCTTGCAGTGCAAATTAGTAATCAAGTGGTGTTGAGCGGGGAATATTTTGGAAAATGAAATAGGGCAGGGGAATTTCTTTGAGTCTGTGTGTGAATTTTTCATTCTACATGTAACATAACTCATGCATATAGCCACGTCTTTAGCCACTAGAGAACACATTTCAAATAAAATGTATATTAAAATCCTTATATCCACAACCATAAAAGTCCAGAATTTAATTGATAGTCCCAGTTGAATTCATCAGTCTTTGGAAATTTCATGGTCCAAATGAGAAACTAGTGTGTCAGGAGGTAGTCTGTGAGCATCTGTCTATGGTCAGGAGCAATGCAAACCTTAACTGGTGACTCAGAACTGACCTGCACATAACTTCTGAGATGGAACAAGCCATGCTTGGCTTTTTGCTGTCCACAATGGCAATGTCCACTATGACAGTAACGGGCACATTGTCTACATTATTTGGCTCATAATACTCCCGTCGCAAAAGGGTCGTGCGGTGATTTTCAATTGCGCCCAACCCCTAACATTATCCATCAGTGGTTGTTCAGGAGAGCCCCATACACCATAGATTGATGGCCTATATAAAGCCTACAAAAGTCTAAGATGTATGGGAACCTTTGTACAATGTGTTTTAGAACTAGAAGTCTGACTGAGTGTTGATGAAGGACCTTTGTGGTGGCTGAGGCTGTTTTAAGTTTCCTCTTTGCTCTAGCCCTTCTTGTTGCTAGTCCATTGTCTTTCTCCTGGAAGCAGGGGGTTAACTGATTTATAGTAGAGCTCAAAGGAGGGCCATGTCTCTAGCCATGTGTTCCTGTGTTCTTTATGAGGAAAGATCTGGTGGTGACTTATGGTGAAATATGATGTTGATTGAGATAGGGGTGAGGCATGGTTTAAAATTCATCACCATAGCTTACCTTACAACTTGTTCCTGCAACGTCTTTCTAACTAATCTTGATCTGTGAGTAGACTTGAGAAAAGTGAGAAAAGAGTATTGGGTTTGCACCCCATTGAAGGGAATTGACACACCAGGGAGTCAATTGGATGTGGTGGCCCTCCTCAGAGCTCTACTGTGAATCAGTAGAAAGACTGTGATTTGGCAATAAGAAGGGCTGGAGTGATCGCATTAGCAAAACAGTGCCTGCTTCGTGATTGGATCATTCCCCGCACTCCAACTCTCCAGAAAGTGCTGGACAGATTAAAACATCTGTTCCTTATAGATAGAAATGAGGTAATAAGAAATAAAGACAAGCAAACCAAACACTTTCTTTTGTAAGTGGAAAAGCTTTATTACCCGTTACTTCACCCTTGCAGAAATACAGTTTGCACTCAAACCATTTACGATGAGTGAGTGGTACTTAATGGAGGACCTTAAGGGAACCCCCGGGGGCTCTGAAGGTTTAAGGAGATGTGTCCTGACAAGGGAGAGTGTGTAGAAACTCTTTAAAATGGACCGGGATGGGACTGCACTAATATAAATTTGGTCGACATGCAAGGTAGACTTATGATAATCTCAGCGGACTGATATTTTAGTAACAAGTTTGGGGTTAATTATATGTGGCGTATGCGCTTCCTCCCCTTTGTAACTACAGTGTTTCCCCGAAAATAAGGAATAGTGGAGGATTTAGTTCAAAATAAGGCACCCTGCCAAAAATAAGGCATCCCCCAAAAATAAGGCTTCCCCCTTAAAATAAGGCTACCCCCCCTCCCCCCACGAAAATAAGACCCTTGCCGCCCAAATGTCGCTACCATCTGCCACCCTCCACCGCCATCCCTTTGTGGCCCTTCACCACTGACACTGCAGGCATACCACTGATCTATGGCCCTCACATCCTGCTCCATGTCCTACCAAGGTCACGTCCTGTAACCCGGTCACGTCCTGCATCCAAGCGAGATGACGCCTATGCGGTGCACCCTGTGAGGGGAAGAGGCAGTGCCCCAGTGAGGGGAAAATGTGGGCAGCCAGTGTAATAACATCTTTGAGCCACTTTGTGCTGGTGATGCACAGCGTGAGGTGTTGGTGGCTACAGCCATCCCGCTATCTCCACCTAGAGGTCTGGCAGTTGCCGCCTTGTGCGACCACTGTGGTCTTACACTTGTGTCTACATTACAATGCTGTTACTGGGACATGGCAGAGGTACATGGATCAGTCCTGAGGGTAACCAGGCGGTGAGGGGAGAGACAAGATTGATGGGACAGTGAGGGGAGAGTCAGTACAGGGGGATGTGTGAATTCTTCTTCGTGGAAAAAAAAGACATCCCCTAAAAATAAGACATATTAATTTTTGCTCCCAAAGATGCAATATAAGACACTGACTTATTTTCGGGGTAGCTGTGTTTTGATTCATTATGTGGAAGGTCTATTCCTATTGTTAGGCGGACATTTCATTTATTAAAGTATTTGTTTCATTACGCATACTTTGTGAATTTTCAGATGAAAATGCTGTTTTCACTATATCAGAGTGTTATTAGGCAAAAACTGGGGTTAGAGTAAAGAGGACCAGCTTAAGGTACCCTAGAAACAGATTCAGCCACCCCACACAACCTCCAGCAACACTAATGGTAAAGTTGTAAGCTTTCGGGTTTGGCAATCAATCAAAGGTGTATGGAACTCTCCCCAACAACCACCAAGAGATGATGTCGGTGGTGATAAGTGTTGGGTAGAGATGAGCGAACTTATCAAATGTTCGGTCCGACCAGACTTTCGGATTTTTTCGGACAGTTCGGTCTGACCGAATTTTGGATTTCTTCGGATTTCATAGTTTAAAGCATCTTATGATATATGATACGGGGGTAGTGTATTTGGTTGAATTTAGGGCTCTACATGTCAGTAACATCATTATCTTTTCGATATCTCAAAGTCAATTTTTTTATTTTTAGACTTCAATATTCACCATTAGAGGGTCTATGCAGGAAATTCACCATTACAAGGTCTATGCAGGAAGAAGGTCACAAATGCAGTGAAGGAGCAGCAGTAGTCATTGGAGGCCAGTGGAGGTCCAGCAATAGTCATTTGAGGCCAGTACAGGAGCAGCAGTAGTCAACATGGAGGCCAGGCAGGAGCAACAGTAGCCAACATGGAGGGCAGGCAGGATCAGCAGTAGCCAACATGAAGGCCAGGCAGGAGCACCTGCACCAGGCATTTTTGTCTCTTAGGATAAGACGGATGTGATATACACACTTTCATTCAGAAGGGTCCAAGTATAGAAATTGGGTATATAGCACTTTTTTAAGATACAATGCTATACACCTGAACCAGGTATTTTAGTCTCTCAGGATAAGACGGATGTGATATACACACTATCAGAAGCATAGGACTTGTATATCTGTACTGCACGTTTTGGTTCCGTGCACCCTTTTCCAATGCCCAATCTATCTATCTTTCGCCCTCTCTATATTTCTCTCTCAATCACTAGATGTTTCACCTCTCTGCTTTCCTAATCTTTCCTTTCCTTTCCCACAATATATTCTCAGTAGTCTGTAGTACACAACAGCAGCTTGCTTCCTCTCTCTCTCTCTCCCTCTACACACTGCGTGGTGCGGTCATGTGACCGCTCCTTTTAAAGCAATACCGACGTCACACGGGGTAAGCTAGTACAAGATCCCTGCTGATTAGATGTGTTCCGGGCATCATGGGAAAGCGCTTTTCCCGGCCGGAGAACTGCCTGCTTTATAGAATGGCCGCTGTCATTTTAGAAAGCAAGGGGGGGGGCTATCGGAGCGGATTTCCAAAAATCTGAATCCGATCGGACTCAGATTTTTGGGAAAATCTGAAACGTATCCCATACCAGGCGAAGCGGTTGGCTCATCTCTAGTGTTGGGTGTAAAATCACTGGAGCAATCAGTGAACTTTCTCGTTGCAGCTTACCACTCCCCTCTCTCCACGAGTGGGAGAAATAACTCATGTCCGAATCATTTAACCATCAATTATTGACGGTATATGGCCACCTTAAGAAAGCAACAATGCCTCTGTGATCTAGCTTTGTTTCTGCACATGTTTAGCTCCAATCTATATTGGCATGGGCCCATGCTTTTACTCAGGCAGGTTTCTCTTACCATAGGTCCCATCTTTTTCTTCATCGAAACACAAAGTTATTAAGCAGTTTTTTCTGTATATACTTCTTTTGTTGTGAATCATATGATGAATGAGACCTTTATCCCAAACATTTAAAGGTCTGAAATCTTTGAATTGCCTAGCCAATGGCACAAAATGATTTTGTGCAGTTTAATGGTGTAAATACTGCTCCCCCCCCCCCCCCCCATACATCTGCATTGGTAGGGAAGCTAATAGGGTCTCAGGAGATAGTGTGTTCACTGCTTTATATGCACAAAAACCAGGTTGAGGAATTTTCTCCAGTAAAATTCATTGTACTGCTAAACTGGGTGAATGACTTATGCTTTGCATTGTGGTTGCTTCATAAGAGAAGACGGATTTCGAAATTATACAGAGCCATAAATGGCTTTCCAGTAGATGTCAAAATTATGGCGGTAAATGACAGCTTTTCATCTTAATGCTGTTTTTCTACCCATGAGAAATAATTGATCTGCCTGCAGAACTTTACAGAACTCTTCCGCTGGAGACCGGGTTATACCAACCATTTTCTGTGAAATTACATCTATCATGGAGGTTTTATGAATGTCACATATAGGAAAATGGCTGCAATCCTTAGGAATTGTTATACCTCCTATGGGAAAAATGTAATAGCAACAAAAAAAAAAATAAGCCTCTGTATGTAAATAAGCACTTAGGTAATCCATATTCACTTGTCAGCGAGAATTCACACAGCATAAAAGTAGAGTGTAATATTCCTTATATCTGGTCTGTAGAGATCACAGTCAACCTGAGCTGGAGTTTATGAATTTATTGCTGGACTGAGAAAGTGTAGGTCAGGGGTTATTACAGCAGTGAAGCAGAGATCTCTTTGTTGCTTGTTAACCCTTTTCTTGTTTTCAAGCATGTAAGTAAACACTGGGTCACTTACACACAGCAGTACATAAGGGGTTAAGTAGCAAGGACACAGGGCGGCTCTTACCTTCTCCCCGGCCCCTTTCTTGCAGGGGCCCCATAGCAGCTGCCTACCCTGCCTCCATGGTAGCTACGCCACTGGATAGAAGCTACTCAGCAGTCTCTATAAGGTCAACAAAACTGTGATGATGAAGATTTTTTTGTTTATTCAAGGCAATCCATAGAGACTGTGACACTTTAGACTGTCACTCAGACATCTCAGATTGGAGAATGGTTAAAGGGGTTGGCCATTTTATAATTTTTCAGTGTAAATATTTCTCAGCGTACAGTATTAGTAGGTGTTCTCACTGCACATACTGTCAGCAGCTCCCTGGGTACCTCATAGAGCAGCCGCCATTTTTAGAAACTTGTTACTAACTTCGCAAAAAGTTTGGTTTGTTACCAAACCAAAGTTTTTGCAAAGTTTGTAACATTTTCTAAGATGCAATTTGTTCATCTCTACTGGAAATGCATTAACAAAACTGATAATTGCTTCCTTAATCAGTCCTCCACACACTTGACACTAATTGGTTTACAATAGACATATAGAAAAGAAATAATTTCCGTTAGTATAGACATATATAATTGTATTTTATATTTTTATTTAGCTGTATGACTAAGGTCTGAATCTTGTGTAATGGTTTATAGGCAAGTCATGATAATAAACACTATCATTACAGATTCTAATTATCACCTGTCACTAATATATGCTTGGGTATATATATTCCCCCCCACCCACCCACCCCCCCCCAAAAAAAAAGAAAAGAAAAGAGAGAGGACTTTTGTGTAGTAGGTTTAAACAGAGGGATCAATGTCTTGCGTGAGAGTTGTTCTGATAAATTCCAGGTGCCCAGGTGAGCGATCCAAACAAGAGGATTAAGCAGAATAAGCAGCCACAGATTATTTTTGTTTTGTTTTATTTTATCAGTCTTGACCATACCACCATGCTCCATGACATAGGTGGTCATTTTAAAGATGCACTGACAATTTTTAATTTTTTTATCCACTGCTTATCCACTGTGTCAGGACTGGCAGGCGTAGACAAGACAAAAGACAGTGGGCCCTAGATCTGAACCCACCCACTGTCACCTGCCTACTTGCCTCAATCGACCCTAAACGGTCGCGGACAACCACGGAGTCGGTCCCTACACTGCGTAGGTGGATACACAAAACGTAGACAGACAAACAAAACACAATGGAGGATAGTCAACTAGCAGGGTCAAAACCAAACAGACAACGCAGTACAAAATCAGAAGGAGAGCGGATAGTCAAATGTCAAGCAAGAGGTCAGAACACGGGCAGAGCAATAGCAAGGGGATTAGGACAGGGAACGCTGGGAAAGGAGCAGGGGAGCTGGGACTAGTGTGAACTAATAACCAGCAGGGAACAGAGGATCTGACTGCTTTTTATCCAGGAAAAAAGACCAGGTCCAGCAGCTGATTGGAGCAGCCCAGATCCCAGCATCAAGCTCAGCTGAACAGACCTAGCAGTGCAGTAACCCCTACACTGCCAGAAGTCTGACAGGCCAGGCAGGTGTGGCTGAGAAGTGAAACACAATTCAGACACAAAACCAGTGCAACAGCAGACATAAACTCAGCTCTTCCTTGGCCGCCCGACATGGACTGAGGAGCGCAAAGTCACATTCCTAACAGTACCCCCCCTCTTATGAGGGGCCTCAGGACCCTCACCCAAAGGACCCGGCCTGGAAGGGTTACGCATGTGGTATTGTCTAACCAGACGAGGTGCATGCATGTCTTTGCTCGCCACCCAAGTCCGTTCTTCCGGACAAAATCCCTTCCAGTGTACAAGATATTGTAAAGAACTCTGGACCCAACGAGAATCCAGAATTCTCTCCACCTCGTATTCCAGTTCACCTTGGACTACCAAGGGAGCAGGGGAAGTAGACGGCAACACAGGGTTAACATATTTTTTTAACAGCGATTTATGAAAGACATCATGTATTTTCCAACTCTTAGGTAATTGTAACTGATAAGACACAGGGTTAATGATTTTCATAATTACATAAGGACCAATGTATTTTGGAGAAAGTTTACCAGACGGGGCTTTTAACCTTAAGTTTCTAGTAGAGAGCCATACCTTATCCCCCACCATATATTCTGGGCCAGATATACGTTTTTTATCAGATTGTTTTTTAAAACTTTCTTGGGCTTAACCAGGTTCTGAAGAGCCTGGGCCCAAACTGTGCACAGTTTATTGTAGATTTTTTCAGCAGAAGGGTTAACAGATTCGGCAGCATGTACTGAAGAACATCTAGGATTAAACCCAAAATTACAAAAGAATGGCGACATCTTGAGGGATTGACTTTCTCGGTTATTAAATGCAAACTCAGCTAGAGGCAAGTACTCTTTCCACTTGTCTTGTGACCCTGCAACAAAACATCTTAAAAATTGTTCCAGTGATTGGTTGACCCTCTCGGTTTGACTATTGGATTGCGGATGAAAGGCGGAGGAAAAAGACAAAGTTATACCTAAGCGACCACAGAATTCCTTCCAGAATTTCGATACGAATCGTACGCCCCTATCGGATACAATATTTTCAGGGACCCCATGCAGACGCAAGATATGGTTAATAAACAGGGAAGCTAGGGTACGAGCGTTAGGGAGTTTACTAAGAGGAATGAGGTGACACATCTTGGAAAATCTGTCAATGACGACCCAAATCACCGTTTTCCCCCCTGGAAGGGGGCAAATCGGTGATGAAATCCATAGAGACATGAGTCCAAGGTCTCGCAGGCAGTGGTAAGGGTTGAAGCAGACCCTCGGGGAGTCTGCGAGGTACCTTGGACCTGGCACAGGTCTCACAGGCTTCTACAAACAACTTAGTATCACGAGCCCACGAGGGCCACCAATAATGTCGTGATAACAGATACTGAGTGCCAGCTATGCCCGGATGACCTGCCAACACTGAGCAATGTGTCTCCTCCAGTACTCTTAAACGAAGGTTAGGAGGAACAAAGAGCTTATTCTCAGGGGTGTTCTTAGGGGCCAGGGACTGAGACTCTACCACTTGGGCAGCAAGATCGGGCTGTAGAATGGCTACAACAACCCCGGGAGCTAAAATAGTCTCTGATTCCCCACTAGGGACATTGCTGGTCTCAAAGCTACGGGACAAGGCGTCAGCTCTTACGTTTTTGGAACCAGGTCTGAAAGTTATTTCAAAATCAAAACGTGTGAAGAAGAGAGCCCATCTAGCCTGGCGAGGAGTAAGATGCTTAGCCTTGTCTAGATACACCAGATTTTTGTGATCAGTTAGGACCTTGATTTTGTGCTTAGCCCCCTCTAGAAAATGTCCTCCATTCATCAAATGCCCATTTTATGGCAAGGAGCTCCCGGTTGCCTATGTCGTAGTTGCATTCAGTTTTGGAGAATTTCCTAGAGAAGTAAGCAATAGGTCTGAGATTGGTGAGTGTCTCTGGACCCTGTGAAAGAACAGCTTCCACCCCCACCTCCGAGGCATCCACTTCAATCACAAAAGGTTTTCGAAGTCAGGTTGAGTCAAGACCGGAGCCACCGAAAAACATCTTTTAAAGCTTGTCAAATGCCTGAACGGCTTCAGGAGTCCAGTGTACCAAATCAGCCCCTTTCCTAGTTAGATCAGTTAGGGGTTTAGCAATTACAGAAAAACCCTTGATAAATTTTCTATAATAGTTAGCGAACCCCAAGAATCTCTGTAATGCTTTAAGACAATTAGGGCGCTCCCATTTTTCAATAGCTGACACTTTTAGAGGGTCCATACAAAAAGAATTGGGTGTGATTCTGTACCCCAAAAATGAAACCTCCTGAACGCCGAACAGGCACTTTGACAATTTTGCAAATAAATGATTTTGTCTTAAAAGTTCCATAACCTTACGGACATGACAAATGTGTGAGGACCAGTCAGGAGAGAAAATCAATATGTCATCCAAATACACCACTACAAATCGTCCTAGGTATTCACGAAATACATCATTTACCAGGTGTTGAAAGACCGCGGGCGCATTGCATAATCCGAAGGGCATAACAAGGTACTCGAAGTGCCCCTCGGGAGTATTAAAAGCGGTCTTCCACTCATCACCCTCTCTTATCCTGATCAGATTGTAGGCCCCTCGCAGGTCAATTTTGGAGAACCACTTAGCCCCAACAATCTGATTAAACAAATCAGGAATAAGAGGAAGAGGGTGCTGGTTTTTCACTGTAATTTTATTTAGCTCACGATAGTCAATACAGGGGCGCAGGCCCCCATCTTTTTTCCCCACAAAGAAAAATCCCGCACCCATAGGAGAAGAAGAAGGGCGAATGTGGCCTTTACGTAAACTATCTTTGATGTATTCACGCATTGCCTCTCTCTCAGGCCTAGACAAATTAAAAATTCTTCCCCTCGGATACCTGGACCCTGGAACCAAATCAACAGCACAATCATATGGGCGATGTGGCGGTAAGACATCTACTGCTTTTTCATCAAACACATCTGCAAAATCTGACAAAAACTCAGGGATCTCTCCTTCAACCGGAGAACAATCTGCAACATTCAGCGCAACACAATGCGAAGCACAGTTAGATCCCCATTTGACCAATTCCCTGGTTGACCAATCAAATGTTGGGTTGTGTTGTGTCAATCAAGGTAACCCCAGAATAATGTCTGAAGACAAATTATCCATAACTAAAAATTCCAATGACTCGAAGTGACTAGAACCCACCCTTACATCAAGAGAGGGAGTTATATATTTCACCTTACCCTGAGCCAATGGGGTAAAATCCGCTCCAGTAATACTCAGCGGGCACTTAAGCTGAAGCGGACATACCCCCAGAGAGGACCAGAACCCAGAATTAATAAAATTAGCAGATGCCCCAGAATCCACATGGGCAAACCCAGAAATACATTTTTCACCTAAAAATAGTGAAATGGGCACCATTAATTTATTTTTCATATCGAGCGGTACCTGTGCGCCTGAATGACCCCCTCGACAATCATTCAGGCGCTGGAGTTTTCCGGCGGTGATCCAGGTCTGGATGTACATTCCTGTACACGATGTCCGGCCTTGCCACAGTATAGGCACAGATTGTGCTGTAGTCGATAGGCCCGTCGGGTCTTAGCATCTGTCGCTCCAATTTGCATAGGTTCTTCTTGAGATAGTGACAGGGGAGAAGAAGACTTAGAGAAGGAAGCAACAGATGATGGGGCTTTGAACGAGTCAGAGGTTCCCTTTTCCCTGCGTCTGTCCCGCATACGTCTATCAACCTTATAGCTAAGGTCATGGTTTCCTCCAAGGTCTCTGGAGGGGGGTAGGCCACTAGCAAATCCTTCAACTGGTCCGCAGGACCCAGCCGAAACTGATACCGCAAGGCAGAATCATTCCAGGTGGACGGGATACACCACTGCCGGAACTCTGCGCAGTAGTCTTCTACTGGTCTCTTACCCTGACGTAAGGAGGTCAGTTGGCGTTCGGCCACCGCAGTCCGGTCAGGGTCATCATACAACAGCCCTAGGGCTGAAAAAAAAATAATCAACTGAAGTCAACTCAATTGCATTGGGAGGTAAGGAGAATGCCCATTCCTGCGGTGGGCCTTGCAGAAGGGACATGATAATTCCCACTTTTTGGCTCTCATCCCCAGAAGAGCGAGGACGGAGCCGAAAAAAATAGTCTACACCCCTCTCTGAAGGATCGGAAATCCTTCCTATCTCCCTTGAATTTTTCAGGGAGCTGAACAGGTGGTTCTGGAGGTGTGGGGGTTGTCATGGTCACCTGACGGGGTGTAGCCTCTTGTTCTTGGACCCGCTCAGCAAGTCCCTGAACCAAAGTGTTCAGGTTTTGCATCTGTTCCATCAGCGCTTTCATTGGAACCATGGGAAAAAAAAAATCCCAAATGGTATGGCTGGTTATTTTGTCAGGACTGGCAGGCGTAGACAAGACAAAAGACAGTGGGCCCTAGATCTGAACCCACCCACTGTCACCTGCCTACTTGCCTCAGTCGACCCTAAACGGTCGCGGACAACCACGGAGTCGGTCCCTACACTGCGTAGGTGGATATACAAAACGTAGACAGACAAACAAAACACAATGGAGGATAGTCAACTAGCAGGGTCAAAACCAAACAGACAATGCAGTACAAAATCAGAAGGAGAGCGGATAGTCAAATGTCAAGCAAGAGGTCAGAACACGGGCAGAGCCATAGCAAGGGGATTAGGACAGGGAACGCTGGGAAAGGAGCAGGGGAGCTGGGACTAGTAACAACTAATAACCAGCAGGGAACAGAGGATCTGACTGCTTTTTATCCAGGAAAAAAGACCAGGTCCAGCAGCTGATTGGAGCAGCCCAGATCCCAGCATCAAGCTCAGCTGAACAGACCTAGCAGTGCAGTAACCCCTACACTGCCAGAAGTCTGACAGGCCAGGCAGGTGTGGCTGAGAAGTGAAACACAATTCAGACACAAAACCAGTGCAACAGCAGACATAAACTCAGCGCTTCCTTGGCCGCCCGACATGGACTGAGGAGCGCAAAGTCACATTCCTAACACACTGCTTATATATATATATATATATATATATATACTATATATATATATTTCTATTAATTCAATGCTATACATATGGGTGTCTCCCTTCACTGCACAGATACTAGGTGTCTCCCTTTACTGCACAGGTATGCAAATGCTATGTGTCTACATTCAGTAGCAGAGAATCCTGGGGAGCTCGCACTGTATGGTCAACTCCCCTGTCACACAGCAGCAAAACCTCTGTAACCACACAGTGACATTGTTCTGACTAAATTGTTGCATAATAAAGAGCATTGTCTCCTGGTAATCTGCATAGCTCATAATAGAATTAGCAAAAGTTAAAGGGGAAGTCTAGGCAAATCAATTTTAAAATATGTTATTGCCCAACAAAAGTTATGAAAATTACTAATAGACACTTATTATGGGAAACACACCTATAGTGTATTTTCCCTACAGCATGGCGTGTTCAGGCATCTGAAAAGTTGGTGATGTCACGTCACATAAACTGCCGACCCCTGCTACTCCAGTCTGTCCCACCGATGCAGCAGGTGTCGGCAGTTTATGTGACGTGACATCACCAACTTACAGATGCCTGAAACACGCCATGCTGTAGTAAGTGCAGGGAAAATACACTACAGGTGCGTTTCCCATAATAAGTGTCTATTAGTAATTTTCATAACTTTTGTTGGGCAATAACATATCTAAAATTATTTTGCCTAGACCTCCCCTTTCATAATATAATTAGTGAATTGATATACAGCATGCATAATGAATAGGTGTTTTTCTTTGTGTGAGAAACAAAGGAGTGGAACTTTCTGTGTTTAGTCTCTTTTTTTTTAAACGAAGAAAGGATCAAATACTGTATAACATTGATTTAAACATAAAAAAAAAAAAAAAAAAACAGTATATCGCAAAACTACTTGGGATCACAGCCCCTGTTGATTTC